>NC_050593.1:31896803-32136803 GCF_013368585.1 Megalops cyprinoides
TGTACATGGTGTATTGTGTGTGTCTCTGTGTGTCTCTGCATGTTTGTGTACGTGTGTGTGTGTATGAACTGTGTGTGTGTGTGTGTGTGTGTGTGTGTGTGTGTGTGTGTGTGTGTGTGTGTGTGAAGTGTACAGACATGCCCACTGTCCTCACGCCACTTCACACCTCATCTGAGATTAATTACAGTAGTGTCTGAGCCATCTCCGTAGAGACCGGCACTTCAGATACCTCTGCCTGCACTAGCCGTGATTCGCTACGACACCCCTCTCTGCTAATTAGCACCAGCTGCTCAGTGGCGGTCGTCAACACAGATCAATCACATGTACCTGCCTCAGGTAACCCAAGCGACAGGTGAGGTAATGTTAGCAGATACGCCGAGGCTCCTGTCCGGTGTCTTTGAGGAGAGGTGGTGAACACACACACAAACCCATGCAGTTTATTTAATGTGCGGCATCCGGACAGAGTTTCAGTATTAATGATAATGATGGTTCAGCATGACTAATCTAAATTCACTGGATCATCAGTTGATGCTACACATTACATCCTGTAACGCTAGGGGATAGCATGGGGGGGGGGGGCTTTTCGTTTTTGTTCATTGTATCTCCCATCCTCCTCTGGTCTATTCGCTAGCAGTGATGTAGATCAAAGAGTCTCCAGAACAGCGGAGCGACAAGTCACCGGTGTACTGCGAGTGGTGTCATATGGACAGGAGGTCAGAGGTCAGGGGGCGGAGCTCCACTGATCTCCTCCCGCCTCTCCCGCTTTTGTTTCGGGCTGAAAAGAAGCACTCCTTCTGACCTGCATCTCGCACGGAAACGCGACACCGTGCCAGTCCGGTGGCCTGGCAGCCGCAGAGAAACGGGCCCTTTGTTCGCTTATCTGCTGACGTGTTTTCAGACAGACAAGCTCTCCGAGGCTGGCGTGTTCAGCTTCCGCTTCCTCCTCTCAGTTTTTACGCTTCGGTTAATTAATGACGGGTGTTAAAAGTTTTGGGTTCGACTCGCGAGGCGCTAACGGTATGCAGAGCCGCGTTCTCCTCCATTAGCACTTTCAGAGGGGAAAAAAACAGCGCGGTGGGAGGCTGCCAGGGGAGTCAGCGTGCTGCGAGACTGCAGGCTTTAGCTACGTTACCGGCGGAATGCGTCCCGCCAGCGCGCTACCGCCGAATGCAACGGCATGAACGAAATTCAACTTTGAGTCAAAAAAAAAACTCAACTGTGGGATTTAAACTGAAGGCAAGCAGTTGGCAGTGTAACACAGGGGTGTAATAAGTAAGTCAGCAAATCCATTTTACATTCAGTCATTTAGCAGATACTCTTATACCAGAGTCACTTGGGTTACACTGATTTTTACATTACCGATTTATATAGCTGGATAGTTACTGAGGCAGTTGTGGGTTAGGTACCTTGCCTAAGGGTACAGCAGCAGTGCCCCAGCAGGGAGTCGAACCAGAAAGCCTTTGGTTACAAGCCCTGCTCCTTACCACTATGCTACACTGCTGCCCCATTTACGAGTAACAGCAAAGTATGGAGCCACCCGCCTGAGTTTCTGTCAGAAGCAAATCGTTCCTATAAGCAGAAAATCATAAGAAGGCACTCATTTTTTTTTCTTGGCAGCTTGAGAGAAAGGAACAGACAGTGAGGAGGTGGATCAGGCCTGCTTTCAGGGTGGGTGTCGGAGATGAAAACACACAGATGTGATGTAAGGTACCAGTGCTGACTCACCGATCCTGTACAAGCATCCAAGGAGCTTGCAGTACAGTAATTGCGCGTTGGGATGCTTGAGTAATGGTGCTTCTGACACACACACACACGCTCACACACACACACACACACAGAGCAGGCAGAGTAGAGGTAGAGAGAGGTAGGAGAGGATGGAAAATGTAAAGTCTGTGCTGGGGAGAGAAGGACGAGAGGAGAATAGAATAATGTTGGCTCATGAATACTTTAGACAGCGCCTAGAACAGCTCCCTGCCCATAGTTTTTGATGAGGAGTGGACCCGATTACACTTCAAAGACACACAGACTCCTGCTAACAAGACATTGAAATGATAAAAGATGCAATTGGGTGATGCTGAAGGATACATTGAAGGTAATCGTGATGCATTATACCTTTATGAAAAATACACTGTTGACATGCAGTCCAGCATTGATAATATTGTTATCTAATTTGTATATATCCCTGTGTGTATGTGTGTGTGTGTCCAGGTCCATTGCTTTTGGCTCCCTTTTACTTGTAAGGCTCCTGCAAGCTCAGAAGACATCAGTGGAGTAATGTCTATCCTCCAATTGCTGCCTGCTTTTGCACAGTGCACTATGGGATTTGTAGTTATAAAACTTGTTGTGGTGGCATAGATTGTGCCTCGATTGTGCTCCTGAATTCAGAGGTTGCAGTGTTGAGATAAGCCAAGAATGTACAAACAACGACCGCAGAAGTTGGGTGAATCCGGGGGGGGGGGGGGGGGTGTAAATAAACACTAATGAGCCACACGTTCTCCAGGCTGGCAGAGTTTATGCACATGGTGGCGGAGAGACAATTAGCCCTCTGTGTGTGCCGTACACACGAAGAAAGACCGTCTTTGTTTCCACCCTCATAATCCAAGTGTTTCCTCTGTCCCACTTCATACTCCATGCGGAGAGGCTCTAAGAAGAACCCTTTTCCTCGCACCCAGGCCAGGCCTCTTTGAAAAGGCTCCTGTTTTTCTTTTCCCCCCCCCCGTCCTCCCTTCAGATGTGGCACTACACGGTCCTCGCGTCAGGGCTGACTTCTGTAGGGCCGTTGTAGTTATTTGGTAATGTTTTTGCATCGCTCTTGGCCAGACTCCACTGTGTGTTTAATGAACACAGTGCCTTCTCTTGCTGCCTGGAGAGGTGTGAAGCCCTCGGGCACAGGGCTCAGACAGGAGTCACTGATTCATACACTGGGCAGGACACTGCCGCTGTTGCCAAGGTCAAGGCTAAAAAAGAGAAGCAATTCTGAAATGGCTGACCGTTTTTTTTTTTTTTTCTTTTTTTTCCTCTTCATGTTTCTGTGTGTTACCAAAGGCTTTGGATTTGCTAATCAAACTCGAGGACCTGCGGTTTCGCAGCTTCCGCATCTGTGTTTGTGGGCATGCTTACCGCCACTGCGTCCGTGTGAATGAGAGGCGCCAAAGGGAAGGGTAAAGAGGAAGTGGTTACAGGTGTCATGGAGCGAGGGATTACGTCCAGAGGAAGAGCCGCTCTCAGAGAGTTTGCATATTGTTTGCGTAATTTCATTAACATCCGGAACGTACAGTCAGCAAAGGGGGTTTTTTCTTCTCTGCTGTGAGGATAAGCACGTTTCATGAGCGGTAAACAATATGGTTCTGATGCTTCTACAGGTGGATCTCTGTGGCCAATTGTTATTTCCACTGTTGATTGAAACTTGAAGCAAATTGGGTGTGAAATGGAAATTTGCATGCATTTGCATCTCAGGGCCTTCCTCAGTTTCAAATGAGAAGCACACAGCACAGTGATGCAAACCTGGGCTACTTCTCTGGGGGAAAACGTCTTGCCAGTTCACCCGACTGTTATTTTACTTAAACGTTTGTGACTTTGTGATGTATTGGAGTGTTATGTACTTGACTTTCCTTAGTTTTTTAGGCTGTCTCTTTTCAGGTTAGCACAAGTTAACTTGTAGTAGGGCTTGAATGGTGTGCTCAAACTCGCTGGTCTGGGAGTTGTTAGCCTGGTCTGGCACTGTTGCTCATTCAACTTGGATGAATACGCTTATGTTCCCTTGTGCTGGAATTCTGGAAAAAACCATCTCATGATTGAATATAATGTAATATAATGACTTAGCTGTTGCTTGATGTTTATTTTTACATTTCTGAGCCAACAGGAGTTTTTGAAAGTGAAACTTTGACGTGGTATGTCCAATCGGATATTTCCCTGGGTTTCTTTTCTCATCCTGTCTTTCAGCTTATAACCCTTGGTGCCATTTGAACAGGATTAATCTGCTTAAAGGTCAAGCATTCTTTCCTGGAATGTGCAAAGGATAAAGACCGAGCTGGTAGCTTTGAAAATGTTCCAGGCTGCCTGTCGAATGACGTGATGTTTGTTTCTGTGTGTTATCTATTACTAGATACCAAAACAGTGGAAAGAAACAGCACTAAACCTGTTGGATGGCACAGTCAATAATGGTCAGAGCTGAAGAGCTAGTTTTTGCATAATGGCAAAGCATAGCTTAAAGGCAGGGGATGTAGGCTAATACACTTCAGTCCAGAGAGTTCTGAGGTAGAAAGATGGCGAGGCTATAAAGAATTCTGTCCCCAGGACAGCTTGTGTATGATTCATTGACATTTTGCCTGCTCTGGAGTTGTCCTGTCAATTCTCCCTTACATTCAGTTCCACTGTATCATTCCGCCCAGTTCAAACCACTGACTTCATTCTCAAGCACAATTGGTTTTGTGAAGTCCGCTTTGTTTGGTTGGATCTGCCAGACCCTTCGTGTTTTCAGTTTGCTTGGTCCTGTACCTGGGGACAGGGGCGAACTCGGAGCTCATGGCCGTGTCTTGGAGTGGAAGCTTTCTTTCTGTCTCTCACGTCACATGTCTTTATCACAAGTAGGTTCTCATGCTATGGTTACAGCAGGTCTGTGTGTTGAGGCTCTTTCCTGGGGCCTCTTTTACTGACCTCCCTATAGAGACACTAGTCATTGCATTTCCTTCCTATACTACGCTGAAAAGAAGAGAGCAAAGCAAAAAGCAGATCGGGGTGGGGGGGATGGGGGGGGGGGGGGGTCAGTGTTTGTCCTCGCAAACCACAAATTGCATGCTTCCACGCGCAGCACAGTTCAGCAGTTGCACCTCAATCAAACGAATTAGCTCATTTCGAGACTCCAGCCGGATGCAGTCTGCACGGAGATAATTGCAGCTCGGCTTCCTCTCGCTGGCGATGGCCCTCTGAAGCCCTGTGCAGAATGGGAGAAAGCGCAAAAAAACATCAACGAAAAAAAAGAAAAATAGTTCTGTGGGGATGACTCACGTAGGATGACTCTGCGCTATCTTTAAAGCGAAAGCGGGTGCTTTAAATCCCGGGCGGAGAGAGTGCTCGGCGAGGGCTTTGTTCTTTAATGCACGCCGGCTGCAAATTATAATTCCACTCCCTACCACGGGGGCAGTGTGAGTGTCCTTCAGATAATTCACTTGTCTGTTCCGCATGTTCGCTGTGGAGAGGGGCTTGTGCTTTCTCCCATCAGATGGAAATGACTTGCCTGTCACTTCTTACTGCTGTACAGCACAACGTCAGAAAGACTTAAGCCATGGGGTGATTGTGTCCTTAATGGAAGTGATTCTCACGGTCTTCTGTCAAACACGCACAGACTCACATGAGCAAATACATGTGTGTGCACACTTGCGCGTACACACACACACACACACACACACACACACACACACACACACACACAGGTCAATGTGCTTCGACTTCCCATGAAGTTTGACTACCAGTGGAATTGAGAATAGGCTTGTTTTTTGACATGAATTAGACTCACGTTCACACTAACTGAAAAGATGATTGTCCTTTGAGTAACGGACCTGTGCAGCATAACAGAGTGTTTACCTACACAGCTGTTCATGAATTTCATTCACTGCTGAACATCTAGTGTATACTGTGTAAGCAAGAAACAAATACCGCTTGCTTAATTTTTGCAATGCATGTTCAGCACAAAGCACACTGTGATTGCACTGAATCTGGGAGAACTGTGGTTAAAGCTACCTGTTGTGTGAATTTTATGAAATGCTGTGTGATCAGTGCTCCTAGTGCTATAACGCATGGAAGCCGTTGTTGCGAGCCGATTGATGCTTTTTTGTTGCTGATTGTTGCTTTTTCTTCGCCTCCAGGTGATTTTAAGGGGCTGACAGATGTGTGACGGCACAGACACCCAGCGGCTACGCTCCGTGGAGATCTGAATTTGGGGAGCGTGAGGTAAGCAGTACGAGGCCCAAAAAAACTCCCCTTTTCACAGGGGTCGAGATCATTCGTCGTCTACTTGGAGGACATCGCCTGTGAGATCAGGGCTGATCTGCGGGACGTCTCTGCGGGACACATCTCTGTTGGGACATGTTTCTGTTGCTACATACCTCAAGAATAACAAGCAAACGCACTAAGAAACTGAGATTTAGGGTTTCCCATCGCGCCGTTTGGCTCAACAGGACGAAGTGGGGGGGGGATTTTTTTTTGACTGTGCTGTCTCCATGGTAACGCAGCACCACGGCAGGTTAGGGGAGACCGACGGACTGACAGAAGGGTGGAAGGAAGGAGAGAAAGAAAAGGAGCGAATCGGTTCCTTTTAAAGGAAGCAGTGTCCGCCTGTGGGGAAAGCGGGGAGCGGTTTTGTCAGAAGGGTTTCGTCGTAGGGTTCGCGTGCAGGGCGGAGGGCAGTCCGTGTGCAGGCGTTAGCTGCGGGTGGGTGGAAACATCGGGCACACGACTGGGGTATTCGCCGTTTGGCTAATGGCATAGCGGCAAGCTGCCAGCTTGATTACTGAGAGGTCGGGAGACAAGGGGAAAGCAGCCAGTGAAAATGCAGAACTGAAAAGTCCTTCCAAATGTTGCCGCTACCCAGATATGTTACGTAAGCCTCCATCTCTGCTTTCTCCTGGCCTTTTTTTTTTTTCCCCCACAGCGTTGAAAAGAAAAAACCACTCATGATTTCCATTATCTTTCACATGACCTTTTTTAGAACGTTTGGTGTGCGGTTCACCCGTACACAACAGGCAGTAGGCTGGAGGTAATGCTCAGATTAAAAGCCGCACAGTGTACTGCAGATGCTTTCAGAGGTGGAAGGTTAATATGTCAGTCACGCACCACACTCCATCACCTGTGTCCCTTTAAACTCCTGCGGCGTGTTGCTGTTATCTGATTCCAGACACTCGCCAGCATGACCAGTTCTGCAAGGGTAGCTAGGACAAGCAGCTCTGGCTAGCTGAGGCACGCACTGGACTTTGTTTGGTTGTGGGGAGTCTTAGCCGAGATGGAAACTTTTTCGCGGACCTTAAATGGCCATCGGCACAGTAATCTGTTAAATCTTCCGTTCTTTCCAGTAAAACCAAAACAGTGAGGGACCGAAGGGAGAGAAGCATATGTTTTTGGCTGACCGTCAAGTCCAGCTAACCTGAAGTGAAACTAGAAAGGTCCTGGGAAAAGGAAACTGTTTGAAATTGGGAGGCTTTGAGCACGCACAAAACTATTGTGAAATGTGTTCATGTGTTCCTGTGGCTAGTCATAACCCAGCCTTTCTGTGAGCCCCTGCCATCAGCGTCTCTTTTTCCTTACCGGCATAAAGATATCAGTCTCCCAGCCTCCCACACCGGTGAATACTGCGACCATACAGTCAGACAGAGAAAATTTAGACATTTAAGCAACATCTCTCAGAAGGTAACCTCACAAAACTTTTTCTGGCCGTCTCCAGACCTGCCTTTCCCCCGAGCAGCTCCTCTTTGTTGTGTCTCGGCTGTCTCGGCTCAGCGGAGCGTTCACACCACGAAAGGCGGGCGACGGCAGCTTCCCTGCATCTCCAATTTTATGTTCTGTGTTTGTTTGTAGGTCGCAAGTCGCAGCAGGGAGGCTCATCAGCTAAGGTGTGCGTGCTCAGTTCCACCAGAGTCGCTAAAAAAGTCCATATCACACCCCTGGGCTGTGGGGGCCCAGTTATACCGGCGCCGCTAAAGCGTCTATATTACACCTCCAAGCTGTGGGGGCTCGTTTCTGCCATTATCACAACTTCCGCATCACACCCCCATGGCTGCCCAGCCACTTAGAAGTGTTCCCAGCTTCCCTTATGTAACTGACTTCATCCTCCACTCCGCTGTAGGCTTCTGCCGCTGTACCTCCTCCATGTCGCCCCCTGCTGTTGGGCCGGCTGTGGTGCAGACAGGCACACGCCTCGGTGGTCGCATTTCGCCGCTGTAAAGCCCGAGACGCCATGGCAAGGTTGCGTGATGTAATGTGCTTGAGCAGAAGCTTAGGTGCGCTGTGTTCGGTGAGTCAGATCTGCGGCGTGGTGTTGGCTCGGCTCTGACTCAAAGCTCTGACATGCTGGTCACGTTCAGCGGACAGCAGTCCTCGCTTCTTTGGCCGCTCGTCTGTTAGGGAATGTTTACCAGGCCGGAGCCATTCCTGTGACACTGTTCTGCTCCCCTGTGTCAGATGAGTGAGCATATTTTATTGAGATGTATCGCACGGTGCTGTACCATATAGCAGTTCATGAAAATGATGTGGTGAGGCTGAGTCTCTTTGGCTGAGTCTCTTTGTCCTCCTCATGTGGTGACACATTCAATAATGTGTAACTGGGTTTTCTGAGGTGAGTATTCGTAGGTGTGATCTGTGCTTGAGGTGGATATTAAACCTGTAAGGAGTGTATCCGACGCTGGGCTGTGGCAGCAGATCTTTCATTCTTACTGTAGAGCTCAGATCCTCGGTTTGTGCCTGAAAGCTGTATTGCAGGGAGGCTGATATGTTGTCTTATTGTCTGTATTGTTCTTAGTTTGCTGCAGAGAGATCCTCGTCAGTGGTGACGTGCATACAGTGGCTTTAGTTTGACGTGTTACCCATTGTATCCATTATAGTTGATTTTGTTTACAAGGCAGTTCGGTTTGCGTCTCTTGCTCAAGGATACTGAATTGTCCCGCCCACCCTTTAGAAATGAAGGCCTCTGCTTAGAACCTCAGTTTCCTGAATACAATACCACACTGCCAGCCACCTTCTCATTTGGGATCGTCTCTGCGCACAGCAGCATGTCTCCTGCTGATCTTCCTACTTGTCTTAGCAGGGGGGATACAGTCGTTGGATGAGCACGCACGTACGGGGGGCCAGGAGAGTGAGAGCACACGTCCAGGGGGCCGGTAGAGCGAGCACTTACAGTAGTCTCCCCTCGGCTAGGCTCCTTCTTCCCTACACTTAACATTGCAAAAAGCCTCACGAATATGTGCTAATGGCTGCCATCTACACAGCCGCGCTTTTCGGTGATGTTACTGCGTGTACCCTGCATGCAGGGGAGTCATACAGGGACATGAGCCTGTGTGTTTGGCTCCGTATCCCTGACTGTGCCAGAGGCTGTCACTGTAACACTTGGCTGCAGAACGGTGCCCACACAGAGGGGGACGTCGTGACCAGAACAGAACGTGACCTTGGTGCTAATAAACACAGTGCGGATCCAGCACGGCCCGCAGTGGCTGGTCCTCGGGAGAAACGGTGAAATAAGGTGCACGACCTCCGTTTTCAGCAGAGGCAAGACCCAGGGACTGCTCAGTTCAATTAAATTGGGTTTGTGTAGCACTTTATACATAGGGCATTTTTCATGAAGTAGCTTTACAGGGACCCTAGGGCTGAACCACTAAGAGTGAGCCTACAGCGACCATGGGCAAGGACAGGTAGGGACAAGGGCAAGGACAGGTAACCCAGCCGGTACTAGGTCCGATTAAGGTGGTGGGGGGCGTATGTAGTATCAGTGTGTTGACTGTACCATGCGGGATAACATCATTCCTCCCCTCTCCGTCTCTCAGGGAGCGGACTGCCGAGGTCAGAGGAAGATGCTGGCCTCAGAGCGAGGAGTGGTGGAGGAATGGCTTTCAGAATTCAAGGTGAGCTGCTCTTTCCCTCTGCTCTGAAGGTAGGGCCCTCTTTGCCAAGGATAGGGTTCTCTCCTGAGGATAGGGCCTTTTCTCCTGAGCAATTCAAGGTGAGCTACTCTTTTCCGCGCACACCCTACCTCACTTTTATGTTGCTTTGGATAAAAGCATCTGCCAAATGAATAAATGTAAATGTTATCACTTGTCCAAGGATAGGTCCTTCTGTTCTGAGGATAGGTCCTTCTGTTCTGAGGATAGGGTCTTCTGTTCTGAGAAAGAGTCCTGTTTTTCAAACTGTTATCCACACTTCTGTTTATCCTTAGGTTTAAGGGTAAAAGATCATTGACACATTGGCATTTTCAGTTCTGTCAGCTGCTACTCATGTCAGTCCATAATGTTTGATCTCAAATTTTGTACGTGATACCATATTATCATCATATGATCAGGTTGTCCACCAGCTCAGTAATAGCGAACATACAATTACTTTATGAACAACTTCAGCTTCTCAGTATTCAATCAATGAAATACTTACACAGTATTTCCTAAATTTCACAATTCTAGTTCTTATTCTGCTTTCATAACCAGACGTGCCACACAGTGACTGTGATTCATGTTGTTTTCCAACATTAATTAATTGATTTTATTCCCACAATTTGCTCCTCTCTGATCATTATCAACCCTAGTGAATATTAGTGAGCCCTCCCAGTTCTGAACACAGGGTCACCGCAGTGGTTGTTTCTCCTCTCCCCTGTAGACTCTACCAGACCACCAGATCCCCAGCTACGCTGGCAGCCTCCACCTGAAGAAGTCCCTGGTGCCCGCCCTCTACCGCGTCATCCAGGACCCCAGCAATGAGGTGGGCCACAGTGCACGGAGTCTCTGTTCCCTCAGAACGCGTTAGAGTCAGGAGGCAGTAGTGCCTATGACCAGTTTCATGAGCTCTATTTACTGATTTATTTGCCTAGAAACTGCCTTTATAACAGCGCCCTCGATAACAGCATCTGATAAATGAATGTCATTTAATGTAACGACTGACATTGTATGGACATTGAATGAAGTCGGTTTGGTTAAGTTTCGTATCCCTTGTAGAAAGGTACAACAACTGTATGCATGGGAATTTAACCAGAAGCCCTCTGGCTCCTTTTCCTTTCCTGATTCTGGTTCTGTGTCAGTTTTAAATATATCCAACGTAATGTTGGATCCTGAGGTAAATCCATTTGGAAAAATGGAGATTTAAATTTCCGCTCCCATGACCCCCAGATTCCATCAGGGCTGCCTGACGCCCTTGATCGGAGAGGGAAGATAGGGAGAGGTCTGCCAACCGTGACCTGGGCACACCGGCAGTGACGTACCTCCACCACACTCTTCACTGCCTGCGTGACTCATTTCAGATACAGATACACTCGAATAACTTCAGTGTTTCTGAGCGGCAGAGCCGGCCCTGGTGAGCTGCCAAAGGCGAGGCCCCCAGCGTCTCCAGATAATCTTATTATACCCTCACCCGTCCCCGCGCACCACCACTTCCATTGGCTGTGAGGAAATTACTGTGCGGCATTAGCAGTAATTATATGGCTTTGCTCATTTGCTTGAAAGCTCTTTCTCTCTCCCTTTTCTCTCTCATTCTGGTGCGCGCACGCACCTCTCTCTTTTTGTGCCTCTGTCTTTCTGCCACTCCCTTCCCCCCTCTCTCTCTCTCTGTCCCCCTCTCTCTGCCTCATTCTTCCTGGTCGGAGTCCGGTGAGGAGCTCAGTAAAGTGAGGATAAAGAGTGAGCCGCATCCTCTGGTATCCTCATTGGTAGATTAGATGGGGGTCTGTCTCTCTGGGGGTCCCCTCATACCCCCCTCGAAGAGCGAGGCTGTGCCAGAGTCGTGCTAAAAACCAAAGCTTGGCTCACTGTCGCTTTGGTGGATTCCCAGGAAACGCTGTAAAGAAACAGCTTTGGTTGTGTTCTGTTTTACCGCTCAGGATAATACAGTTGCAGAAATGTTGTTAGATTGCAACACTGACTTGCAGTTACCAGCACTTCCACAGAGTCATGCAGAGGAACAAACAGTGATTAGGCTGGCATAAAGTGATATCAGCTGCAAAATGAAGTGCCTGTCAGCTGCAAAGTGAAGAGTGACCACAGCTTCCCTTTGAGTCTCATTGCTTTATCTAGGGATTCTCCAGGTCAGGTCACAAAGCCCTAGTCAAATGACTCTGTGTTGCACAATGCAAGCGGTTTTGCCTGTGTGTGGTAAACCGCGTGGGTTATCGGCCTTGGGTTTCGGTGCACATGCCATTGTCATGTGTCGCTCAACTCCCTGCTCTCTCTGCCCCCCCCCCAGCTACTCGAGCCGGTGTGCCACCAGCTGTTCGAGCTCTACCGCAGCGCGGAGGACCGCCTTCGGCGTTTCACTCTGCAGTTCCTGCCTGAGCTGGTGTGGGTGTACCTGCGCATCACCGCCAGCAGGGACCGCCAGAGCAACGGCTGCATCGAGGCCCTCCTGCTGGGCATTTACAACCTGGTGAGTCCCGGGGAGTGGGGGCCGTAGGTCACGGGTTGTTGGGTGGGTTGGTAGTGGTTTGGGAGGAGCAGATATGGGCGGGGAGAACTGAAGAAGGGGCAAAGTCCTGAAGTGTCCATTTGAGAGGGGTGGAGCTGTAGATCTGGGTAATGCTATGATGAGGAAGATGAAGGCAAAGGATCCGTGTAAGCTGCAGCTCTACCGCCTGAGGGTAGATTCCATTTTCGAAGGGCAAAGATATAGATTCACAAGGGCTCAGGACCAGGTAGCTCACTCTGATTTCCAGCAAGACTCCAGCCTCCCACACCAACGCTACACAACTCCCTTTCAACCACTGAACCCAGCAGCCCACACCAACACCACATGACACCTTTCCAACCAGTGAAGCCAGCCCACTTCAGTAAGGACAGAGAGTTCCCCAGGGTTCGGATAGAGCCTGCCTCCTTCAGAGTGCCATCCTTAATCGTGACTCTGAGCCCTGCAGATCGTGTAGTTTAACAGCTAAAACCACATTCTTTTCCCTTGTGTCACAGGAGATTGTCGACAAAGATGGAAATGGCAAGATGCTGTCTTTCACAATCCCTTCCCTCTCCAAACCTTCCATATATCATGAGGTAAGGAGGGCAGGTTTCTCACTGCAAGCAGGTTTGATTTGATAATGCTGTTTGTGACACTCACTTCTTTGTGGAGAATGTTGGGGAGGGAGGCAGTTGTGTACAGAAGAGGGAATATTCATCAGTTTACCACTTTTGATTCACATAGATGTCTCCTTTCTGATTGTCCGTGAGCTTCAAGCATAAGTGTTTGCTTTCATCTTTAGTCCGTATTCTGATTTTCACTGTCAGCTGGATAGAATGAGCTTTTCTGTGGAGGTGTTGAACAAAATATATTTTGTAAAAAATCTTTTGAAGTGGAGATTTTGAACTGCACGATAGGTTCTTATAAAGACCAGATAAAGACCTGGTGGCACCAAGAGAATCAATGGCTTTATTTGCAACTAGTTTCCAGTCATGCTGTGTAAACGTGTCTGTGGTTGTGGTGGTTTGTATGAGTTTGTATGAGTGTACACGCGTGTGTATGTGTCTGTGATTGTGTCCATATTACCCTGAAGCCAGAAGACAGATTGCTTCGGTGGCACATATCAGAGCTAAGGCAGGAGCGGGGCAATTTATGGCAGTAATTACAAGCTTGAGAGCCTCTTCCAGCTGCATCTCCAGGCTAGGGGAGCAGGGGGATTTGGAATTCCCAGGCTCTGGCAGAGGTATACGTCCCGCACCCTTATCAGGAAGCAGACTGCATTAGCATACGCTCAGGCCTCGCATGCAGAAGTAATCCCCCCCTCCCAACCAGCATAGTCCGAGCGATACCATCGCCAGAGAGCCTCGATCCTCAAATTCAATTACCCAGGAAGGCCTGTGTCTGCGCTGTCACAATGACTGAGTGTGTTCCTGTCTCTGTGTGGCGTGATGTCCCAGCAGCTAAACAGCACTGCAGCCATCCTCTCCATCCTGAGGGGGGGGGGGGGGGGTGGATTTTGTGTGTTTTCTGTGTGTGTGGAAACTCCTCCTCCTCCTTTTCACCACTCTGCTTTCCACTGTTCTGCTCCCACCCTCACCCCATTCCCCCATGGGTACAGAGGGCACGCGACAGGCGGCATCAGTATTTGGTGCGAGTCTCTCAGCAGGAGTGTGAGTGATGGGTCTAGGCCACACCCGGCGGCCCTCAGCCCCCCCCCGCAGGCTTCTCATGCCCCCCAACGGAGGTGCGCTCTAATTCCGGGTGCTGTGTCTTCCTCTCTTCCTCTTCCCCTCAGCCTTCCAGCCTGGGATCCATGGCGCTCACAGAGGGGGCACTCAGCCAGCACGACCTCATCAGGGTGGTGTACAGCGGCCTGCACCCGCAGAGAGAGACCTTCACTGCCCAGAACAGGTACAGAGCACCTGCCACACAGGTGGTATGCATGTGCTTTTAGCCTGAGTGCGATCAGTGTTGTTATCTTCGGTTATCTGTAACCCTTTCCTGGTAGAAGGGTACAACAGCGGTACTTCGCATGGGAATTTAACCAGAACCCCCGTTTGGTTACAAGCCTGCCTCTATTTATTTTCCTGGCTCTGTTGAATTTTTAAACATATCCAGCATAATGCTGGATCCCAAGGTAAATCCTTTCTGAAAATCAGTGTAAATTCTTGTATTGCTGATCAGGGTTGTTCTCTTGGGATATCTGTAGCCCTTTCAGTCTGATTATCCAAATACAGAGGCAGATAAACACATGGTAACCCTGGAAAGGAACTGAAGTAAATCATGTAGAAATATCTCGCTGAGCATACACTGCTAATGCAAGGTCTCCAGTGATAACTGATTTCCAGTTGCATGGCAATGTAAATTCATGAATGAGAGTAGTAGTTATTAAATCAGAAACTAGCCTCTAGAATATGAGTGAGCAGTTCCTTTCATACCATTTGCTTTTTTACAATAGACATATTTTTTCTTATTTTTGATATCATTTGGAAAAGAGAAAAAAAGAAGGGAAATAATGAGATCATTGCATAAATTTGGCATGACCCAGTTTGATTAAATCAAATGAATCAATTAGATTAATTAAATCAAAATAGTATTAAGTGTTTTTCTTAGAAAATAAAGACCAGAGGTAGGTAAAACTCACTCCGGTAATTACAATTAGTGGAAACTGAAATCCATCCAGAAATGTTTCCCACAAACTGCACCATTGATCTGCACATTGCAGCAGCTTTGTTTGAATCAAACGTCGGGTATGACATGAAGAGACTTTTATCATACAGGCAATGTCATTAAACTGGAAAAAGAGAACCCAGATATTGGACACGTCCAAATCTCCGAACTGAGATTCGAATCTCAATTCTTGTTTGACTTTAAGAGCGTTGCGAACAGCAGACCACTGCGGTATTGAACTGGCTGAGGAAATGCCTGTATTATATTATCCCATCAGCAGCAATGCAGACGCGCCAAGGAGAATTAGAACAGCCTGTTTTTCATGGGGACAGAACTCTGCCCTGCCTCTGTAATCTTTTACTCCAAAATCCATACGTGTGGCATCTGGGGTCAGTGTTTATGTGTCCGGGATCCTCGCCTGTAAAGACCCTTCACACTCCCTGGCTATTTATTGCTGAACTGCTCAACTCTCGCCTCCCGCGATCAATGCCTCCCTCCAGGTAGAGTGTCAGGGCCAGTGCATCTTCTCCCTCTTATCCAGCGCCTTTACCCCCGGCAATTCAGTCCCTGCTGCAGCCTCTTTTACACTGCTTAGCATGTAATGTTATTCTTAGCAGTAGTGGGAGTTGTAGCTGTAGTCGTTGCTGTAGTAGTAGTAGTAGTAGTCGTAGTCGTAGCAGTCGTTGTAGCGGTTGTAGTTGCAGTTATTAGTATTATTATTGAATCATTGTATTTACAACTGCAGGTTTTAAGTCAGGCACAGAATCACTCCCCCACTTAAGTACATGATTGCAAAGTACTCCCACAGGAAAACAAGACTGTCGGGCCCAGCATGCGCCAGAAAATCGGCACACCTGCAAGTCATTGCTGTCCTCTCAGATTCAGTCACGCGTAACCCTTATATTCATGTGCAGCGTGTCGCCTTCGGGTAATAAAAGACCAGCAGCGTTGATTGGTATGTTTGTTTTTAACCTACTGCTCTATGGTATTAGTAATAATTGTGTTGTCTTGTGAAGCGCTGCTGTGAAACCTGCTTGCTGGCAGATCCACTTCTGTCTGGCTGCTGCTGACTGCATTTCCACATTCATTCAGCTCTGTCTGTGACTATACAGAAATTTTGTGCATTAAAACATTAGTAAAATGTAGCTGAAGAGTTGCAGCACAGCATATCAGCAAATTTCGATAAACATCTGACCCCAATGATGTTCCAAAAATAGCAGCTCATTTATACTGTAAACAAACTAGCGGAACTTTCTCTCCTCAAGGCAGAACTGATATGCTAATACAGTACAGAGCAGCTCATGTTTTTGATATAATGTATTGGGGTGGCAGTGTGGCATAGTGGTAAGGAATAGGGCTTGTAACTGAAAGGTTGCTGGTTCAGTTCCCTGCTGGGGCACTGCTGCTACCGAAGGAGACAAATGACGCATCACAGCACAAAGCCATCCATGTTTATGCCACAGACTCCAACATTTGGAAGACTGAAAATAAGAGAGCTGTGTGTGAACTGCATGGCTCACAGGGTAGGAGCTTATCCTGATCTCTGTCGCACGAAGCAGCTAATAATCAGGATGATAGACACTCACTGCGCCGCTCCCCAGAATTCATCTCTTTTAATGCTTAGTGCCAAGCAGAGAGGCAACGGGCCCCATCTTGAAAAGCTTTTGTGTGACTAAGCTGGGTATTGAGCTGCCACCCATCTTTACTTAGGCTGGGTTCTCTGACGTTAGTCTCACTGAACTGGTTGCATGAAGCATTAAGCTTGTTTTTTTTTCCCCATTAACTTTGTGGTTGCAGGTTCGAGGTGCTATGTTTCCTGATGCTGTGCTACAACTCCGCTGTGGTCTACATGCCTGCCTCCTCCTACCAGTCAGCCTGCAGGATGAGCTCGCGGTAAGAGCCAGCATCCCAGAATCCTCCTCTCTCTCCCATCCACATTTAGTCCTCTGGGTAGCCTAAAAGTTCTTCCCAGTATGGCTTCCCGCTGGCTTCCTATGTAAAGCTTTCTTTGAAAGCTTAGGGGGGAAGAGCAGTGTAAATCCCCACCCCCCACTCTTCCACCTCACGGCATGGTGATAAAGCCTGTTTCTCTGAACCCTGTTGATTTGCCATCAGTGGTTTGTGCCCCTCCCTGACCGTTTCCGTTTTTTTCGTCCCACAGGTTGTGTGTATGTGGGTTTCCGCGGCAACAGCAGAAGCTGTGGAGGGAGCCCTGTAACCGCGTGGTGCTGGACCCCGAGTTCATGGTGCAGATGCTGACGGCTGTCTATCATGCCATGTGAGTGGCGTGCTCTCTCTTTTCTCCGCCCCCTGCATGGCAGCATGGATTGCCCCTTATTATGGCAGACAGTCTTGTTTTGCTCAGTTTTCCCTTCAAAGCAGGAAGCACATTGTGTTGTGCTAGCATGGGAAACAAGGTGACTCTGTGGTGGGGTAAGTTTGAAGCTACCCTGACACGCTGCTGATATACTCAGTACTTCCGAATCCTTGGTAACTCAGAAGGAGGTGATAATCCTTCGATAACAACTGGTATCGCCCTAACACACCGAGACAGCACGCCACTGTTAGATCCTGGTTTGGCTCTGCAGTGCATTGTGGGAACAGACAAGTTGATTTATCTGCACGCAGTCAGTGCCAGGCAGATTAGGGCTGTTGATGGAGACCTCCTGCGGTGTCCTCTGATCTAACTGACTCCCCAAGGCCATACTGCCTGACAGGGGGTGACACCATGCTACATGTCAGCACTCTCCTAGGGAACACATAAGTGATTAGTAGACAGGTGTATCCATAAGAGAACCAGCATTTAATGAAGAGACTGTTCTCTTATGGCTGATATGGTTGATATAGTCTCTACATCAAAAGATTGTATCAAGAGTGCTACCATTTTAGTGAAGGGAGAGTGTGTCTGGACGGACCAATCAAAAGGCTGTTCACTATAGAAAAACGGTATGATTAATTAAAACCAGTGATGGCTCTGCCCATTTTGAGGTTCATTGATCCTCTCCCTGTTATCATTGGCACTGACCTCTGCGAATGGCCCGGGGGCAGCATTTCTATCCTCCATTGGCATGTGCCTGTAGCAGGAGTTTTCGCTCACTGAGGAAACCCTAAAGGGAGGAGATCAGCATCCTCCAGTCACAGGCTGGGAACATGAGATGTTCATTCACATGCTCAGATGGGCCTGTGTGCGCACACACTCGCACACAAACGCTCACATACACACTCACATACACATACTCACACACACATACTCACACACACACTCACACACAAACACACACACACGCTCACACTAACACGCACACACTCGGACTTACACACACACACACACACACACACCATACAGACAACCACATGCACACACATACACCATACAGACAACCACATGCACACACATACACCATGCAGACAACCACATGCACACACACTCTCACACACACACCATACACACAGTATACACACAACCACATCACACATCTAATGCGTTCAAGCACGTGTTAAAAGGACATGAGCAGAAAGACAGAATCAACTATGCAGAAGGTTCTAGATGACCCGGAGCAGAGCTAAGGATTCTGGGATTGATCATTTCCTCAGTTCTGTAGCCCTGTAGGTCCGTCCACTCAAAAGACAGAGGAGCAGGAAACAGACTGTCACATCAGACATGATCATCATCACTGCACTGTTACTGAGGGGACACTTTCCGTAACTCCCAGTTAGAGACCCCGCTCTACTGATCAAGCCAGAAGCCGTTGAAAGCAATCATTTGTTTTTATTGAGTGATTAATTCCCTCGACATCAAAGATTTCCAGTTTTGCCGCTTCTTTTCATCATTGGTATTTAGGTTTAGTCATAACGCACGTGTTCCGCATCTCTGTGATGCATCTGAGAGTAGCCTTCACATCTCCATTTCTTTGTGCATGTCTGAATCATCGCCTTTCATTTCCCTTCCTCTGACTGAATGGAGGTGTGACATCACATGCAGTACAGACAGCTGTCTGAATACGGGCCCTCGTTGAAGAGTTAAACTGAAAGCACATTAAAGAAATTTCGCGGTGGTTGTTCAAAACCAAAGGACTGTTGCGATTTGAAGCCCGCTCTCTCATATTATAATTCATTTGCGTCACAGACGCCTGGGTCGACTGCGTTTTACATTTTTACATTATTCATTGATGCTGTTTTATATTCGCTGAAGCAGTTCAGTTCAGAAGTTAAATGCATCGATCAAGAGAACAGCAGCAGCAGAAGGTACACAAGAACCAATTTAGCAGCCTTCTGGGTAGAAGCCCAATTTAACTGCTTGCACCACACTGACACCACATCCTGTAGGCGGAGTTTAGCGACGCTATTCCATTGGTCCGTTGCCCTGTAGGCGCATGTGATTGGATTGTGAGATGTACAGCTTTGCTTTCCTCTGCAGATACAACGGTGAGTGGGAGCTGGGCAGAGAGGCGCTGGATGACATCCTGTACAGAGCCCAGCTGGAGCTGTACTCCCAGCCCCTCCTGGTAAGACTAACAGCTCAGCGGCTTAGCTCAGCACAGTTCACTGTAACACGGGCAGCAGTGTGCTTAGCGGATAAGAAACTTGCCATGCACACAGACGCCTGCGGGTTTGATTCCCAGATGGGACACAGCCGCTGCAGCTTTGATAATAATAAATGATAATAATGAATAATAACAATCAGGGAGCTCTGTGAGGACCTCCTTACCATATCCATTTATTAATCTGAGGAAAAGGTAGATCTCAGTATTTATGAGGGTAGAGATGCTACTTACAGTGCATGTACACTACATTATTGGCATTTAGCAGACACTCTTATCCAGAGTGACTTACATAGGTTACAAGTTTTACATATTATCCATTTATATAGCCGGATATTTACTGAGGCAATTGTAGGTTAAGTACCTTGCCCAAGGGTACAGCAGCAGTGCCCCAGCAGGGAATCGGACCAGCGACCTTTCGGTTACGAGCCCTGCTGCTTAACACTTTATGCTTTATGCAGAGGAACACAAGAGTGGTTAAGCTGACATAAAGTAACATCAGCTGCAAAGAGTGACCATCAGCTGCCAAGTAAAGAGTGACCGCAACTTCCCCTTGAGTCTCATTGCTTTATCTAGGGATTCTCCAGGTCAGGTCATAAAGCCCTGGTCAAATGACCCAGTGTTGCGCATGAGCTGGAAAATGCATGTGACGTAGGGAGCGCTCCAGTCTCACAAACCTCACAGTACCCTCTGTGGTGGAATCCTGTGTCTCTGGGAGCGTTCATTAGTCCGTGGTGGTGTTCTGTCATCCTCTGGCCGGAGCTCTGTCCCGTGAGCTCTGACCCCTGGTTGTGTCTCTCTCAGGTGGCGAATGCTATGAAGAGCTCCCTGCCCACTAGCGCCCCCGACGGGCCCCGCGGGCGCAAGATCCTGCAGGTGGAGGTGACGCCCACTGTGAGCCGAATCTCCCGCTCCGCCATCACCGCCGCCTCTATCCGCCGGCACCGCTGGAAGAGAGAGGGTAAGAGCCGCCCTGGCCCCCCTGGCCCCGTCCTGGTCCCACCCCCAGCCCCACCCTGCCCCACCCGGTCATGCCCTGACCCCACCTCTGGCCCCGCCCCTGGTCCTGCCCCCACGCCCACTCAGCCATGTAATAGAGCATGGCTGCATTTATTCCCTGGGTGGAGCAAGAGCTTTAAAGCTTCATTTGCTCTGTGGCGGGTGCATATTTTATCGGGTACTTATTGTGAACTGTCGGGCGGCAGGATCTTGACCTTAAATCTGAACGGCTACACATTTCGTCGTGTGAGAAAGCTCAGGGTTGATGAAGCACAGTTCCGAGAGTGGTGTCTTGCTGATGTCAGGCTAACTGAACGTTGAAGGTCAGGCAGGCTGTGATGTACAGCATCATCCATCCCACAGCTGTCCTCAGTAGAATGGAATGGAATAGTGGAATAGACCGAGGCACAGGGGTGACAGAGAGGTGGAGGAGGGGACCAGTGCTTCCCCATTTTATACAGCTACACCAATATCACGGTCTCCAACACCATCATCTACCACGGTTTTTCTAAATGAGGACATTGTGATTAGCATACAGTTTAGCCATGCACACTTTTTATTTGAAAAACCACCTGCTTTCAACGATTTATCTCAACTTTTTATTAAATAGCAAAGTATTGAATTTGCTCATCCACCGTATTCAATGAAAGCAGGGTTTGGTCTGTGTCTCCTATCTCCAACAGCACTGTTTGATCTCTTTTATTTGCTCATAATTTTCTCTCTCCTTTTTTCATGTACATAATTCAGTTTTCATAACTGACAGTATTGTTTGGGCCAGTTTTCTCATTTTCACCTTAATTTTCTTCTCTTTGTCTGTATCTGTCTCTCTCTGTGTCTGTGTTGATTGTGAGCGATTAACCCTTCTCTTCCTGTGTTAGGGTGAAGCCGGAGCGGCTGAAGATATAGATGCATGACTGCTGTAGACACAGTCCTTTCACACATGCTAAAAAGGGGGATCTGTGTGTACATAGAAATGACTGGCATTCTCAGGCACTAAGCGGCACGTCTTGTATTGAATCCCAGATTGTTTTGACTACTCAAACGAAGCAGAGTTGAGCGTCAGCGTCACCCCCAGCCGCCACGCCCCGCGGGACCCGCCGCCCAGCACCGAGCGAAGAGGGAGGGGCCGGTGCGGCATGACCCTGGCCGCGCCCGAGGGTAGGCAGGAGAGGAGGCAGAGAACAGGGAGGGCGGGAGGAGGAGGTGGAGGAGGAGGTGCCCCCTCGCCTCGCTCCACCAGAGTGTACTAACCCGTCTAGTCCCTTACGAAAAAGTACAGTGCAACCCCCCCCCCCCCATTTCCCCCCTCCATTCCCGCAACCATCCCTGGCTCCCTGTGGCCATAGCATTGGGCAGGTGGTGTCACGGTGTTGGATCCTGGGCTTTTGGGTGGCGAGGGGGGGGGGGGGGGGGGAGGGGCGCCTGCATGGTCCTGCATTTCTCCATTATAACGCCCATCTGGTCCGAGCGCATGCCTGTGTCATCTGCTGAAAGCTCCGCCCATGCCGCTCACTGAGCATGCTCACTCTGCCTAGAACACACATCGGGAAACCAGGCCAGAACGGAGCGGCCTTTCACGATTCTTCAAGCTGTTTTACTTGCATTTCCTCTGTTTTTACCTTCTCACTCGGAACATTCTTCTGGGCTCGAAACTGCTGGACGTAATGTTGGAAATTTTGCTGATAGATATTCTCTTTATATAAGATGGACAGATCTGATCATCTGTTTTTTCTTTTTGATAAACACCGGTCCATATTTTTATCCAAGGATTGTTGGTTAACCAGAGGTGATGTAGTAGGTGGACAGATGGTCATGGTTTCTGTGTGACCGTGCTCTGTCCCTCCACTGAACCCTGTGCCCGTGAGAGGGGAAGGTGAGTGTGTAGAACGGGAGGACCAACAGACAGCAGCCTGTTCCTTTCCTCTTCCTGCCGTGTGCAGAATACACAGAGTAATATGAGCTGTTCTGTTTCATCATTGCCCCCTAGTGGCGCTAGTGAGCGGTGCACTGTCAGGCTTGCAGACACAGAGCAGACGTGACCATCCGTGCACTGCCCGCTGGGACCTGCGTCCGCGCGTGTGTGCACATGCACACATACGTGCAGTACATACCCCAGTTCCCCCAGAGGTGGAACCCAAAATAGATTCAGACTCCAGACGGTAAAGCAAGTCTGCACCCAAATCCCCTGTGCCCTCCTCCTGCACTCTCTGCTGCACACAGACGCTGTTCATCTGCGTCGTCCCCGTCCGCAGCTGAGCCTGGATGCGCGTGCCGGTTATTCCTGCATGAAGGAGCAGGCTCGGCGAGTGTGGATGAGCTGCTCCACAGCTCCCTCTCCTGGCCGTTTCTAAGCGTGCGCGCACCAGTGCATCCGGGAATAACGGCAGAAGCCCCCAGAACAGCTGCAAAGGACAGGAACGCTGCGTGATGCGGTGGCTCTGAAGGCACGGCTTCGTTGTCTCTCTCGGTGTGCCCGTGTTTCGTCCCTGGTGGCGTCCCGGGAGTGACCTGCGGGCGCCGGCTCGTTCCCCTGCTCGGCCGTGACAGATTGGCTCGGTCCCCAAACAGCCCGCGGATTCCGGCGTCCTCCCGGACGCCCAGACTCTGGCGTTAATCTCGGTCGGTTCATTCCCACTTCCTTCCGTGCGCCTCACAAGGACCATGGAAAATAATAATTAGTTATATAATTAGAAATGTGTTTATTTAGCATCCGCTCTTGTCTTGAGAGACTTTACAGAGCCTCTGTGGCAAGATGCAAATAATGCATGCCTTAAGGAAGTAGGTTCAAAATAGCAAGTGGCACATTGATAATAATGACTAAGTATTAAGTATTAAGCTGAAAAATTGCTGTAAATGTTATATACATAGACCGAAAGCTGTTGTATGGATGTGCAAACAATAGTGCTCACAGGGATCGTAAGCATTGTAATAGTACAGGCCTCGGGAGCAGGTGTGTTTTGCGGGCTGTAGGTTATATTCCGCCTGAGGCATGTTGTCTTTGCTATTTTTACATGCAAATATCAAAGAAGAATGCAAAGCCATTTGAAAAATAATGCATTTAAAATGCTCTTTGAAGATGAGTGCACAGTTGATTTTGTGTGACCGCCGCTCCTACAGCTCCAAATGAAAGTTGGGAGGTATGTCAGAAAGTTACCTGCAGTGCAGCTGGTGGCACCAGTTGTACATTCTGGTGACAGGCTGCAGTTGAGCCGAGGGTCTCACCGCTGAGTTTCTCGCACTGTTTGTGCCTGCGATAAATCAAGAAAATCTATTGTTCTCTCTCTGTTGCCCAAGGCAGGTTTTGCTTGCTGTAACGAAAAAAGATTTTTTTTTTTCCCTGCGTCTTCATATCCAGCAAATTAGGATGTTTTGACAGATAGTCCAGGGAATTCACATTTTGGCCCTGGAATTGAAATATCAGCGGTATAGTTGGGTACAGTCAGTTCTTATTAATCTGCTGAAGCAGGTTCTTCTTAATTAGTGCTCAGTTGCTGCCCGAGCAAGGAGTATATGCCTCTCACCTGTGTGTCTAGTCATGGCTGCCTGAGTTTGAGTCCGTAGCTTTCACATTACAGGGTGTGGAGAAGAGAGAACATGTAGTCCCTGTTTCCATACAGGAAGTAACTCATGTCAGGCGCATGCCCTGAGAAATACAGAAGTAGTCCAGGCGCTCGACTCGTAGGGGGGTTGCAACAGGTCAGTGAGCTGAAACACAGAAATTGGCCATTTCCAAAGTTGAAGGAACTAGGATATTTCGGTAAAAGTTAGGCCCACCGTTGTCTGTAAGTCCCTGAGTCTCTGTCTCCTGAATATCGGCGTATAAATATTACCCTATTAGATATTTGAGTAGAAGAGGCCAGTAACTTTAGATAGTAGAGTAGCACTGTCCTCGTAATTGAGTGGGCTGGCTGTTAGATGCAAACTTTAGCAGCTTCTGCCTTTGCTCCGTTTAGTTGCTTTCCTTGCTCCTGTGTTAAATATATGACTTTGAGTCGACTTTTTTTTCCTCAAGTGCCATTTTGTATATCAAGTGCCAAAGCAAGAACTTTACAAAAGTTACCCTACTCGTCAGCTGTGTCATGTGACCCGGGATCCCCCAATGAGAGCCTCCGCAGCAGTTTCCCCCTCCTCCTCTTTTTTTTTTTTTAGTAACCCTTCTCTCCCTGGTATCAGGGCCAGGCCACACCCATCACTTAGAGTGAGCAGACTGGCGGGGTCGAGCAGGAGCGCATGTGTCTTGGTGTTTTCCTGTTACGTGCATGCCTTCCTCTCTTTCCTCTCATGCTGTCCTTTTCTTCCTCTTCTCTCCCTCCTTCCTGCGGTCCTCATCTCAGCCGGTGAGCGGCCGCAGTCCGGCGACCCGGTTTTGCTTGCTCGCTGCTGCATGATGGAGCCGAATGAGCCAGACTCTCTCCATTCATCGTTTTTTTTTTTTGGACATGCAGAGCATTGCGCGTGTTTTTCCTGTAACCTGTTCTGTGGTTCTTCTCCCTTTCAGTGTACTAAAACGGAGTGTTTCAAACAGTTGCCTGTTTTCATGAGTTTGTGTTCTGTGAATATGAATGTATGTATATATGTTTATATGTGTTTGTAGGTCTGTGCATGTGTATTCTGACAAGCCCATGGTTTCTCTCTTTATATTGTAGGTGTCTCCATGATACCATTGGGAAAATGTTAATGTTGTTTTCTTTGGTTTACCATTATTTACCATTCAACAAACTGGAGGAGGTCAGGGTGGTGAGAGGAAGGACACTGGTTATGACAATGCTTTGTTATTCAGATCAGTTCTCTTTACAGATGCAGAGGATTTATCTCAGTGGTTTTTCCAGGATCATGCACTCAGTTAGACAGAAGTTCCATGGCAAGTTCTCAAGGATAGGGTGGCAGTTGCACTAGAGGGATTCAATATTGAGATCAAAGAGCAGAGCCAAGGCATTACTAAGCAATCAAACCTGCTGGAGTTAGTGAGCCAGCACTCACAGAAATCCATCAGCTAGACATTTACCGGAGTAAGTAAGCATGTACTCACAGAGGTCTGTCAGTTAGACATTTACTGGAGTAAGTAAGCATCTGTTTACTGAGGGTCACTAAGCATGCTTTGATTGCCTGTGCCCTCATACCCATTTCTCTGTATCACATCAATTGTCATTTAGTGAAATGGCATTTGTTACCCGAACAGCAACTGTTGCACAAGGTCTTATGACTGTAGAGATCATTACCACTCCTGGAACTGACAGAACTCCCATTTGGACACTATAAAGGGGGTAACGTGTTTCTGTGTAAAGTCTCCATTATGCTATGGAGTGGAAACATTGACTTACATTATTCTCATTTAGCAAACGCTCTTATCCAGACTGACTTACATTTCTACCCATTTATACACCTGGATATTTACTGAGGCCATTCCTGGTTAACTACCTTGCCCAAAGGTACAGCAGCAGTGCCCCGGGGAGAATTCCACCATCAGCCTTTTGGTTACGAGTCCTGCTCCTTACCACTAAACTACACTGCTACACTGAATACAGGAAAGACACAGTGGCCCGATCTAAATCAAGATTAACCCTGTGCAGGAAACAGAATGCCAGGGTGTAGCGGATGGTGGAGGTGTGTCGTGTGTCATGAGAAATAAAACAGACCTTTGACCAGCAGAGAAGAGGGTTGATATCTGTAAGGGCCCCAGTCGCTCACTGTTGGGCTTCCAGACCACTGATAGAATGCTCCCTTAGTGTTCAGCTCCTTCATTCCATTCTGACTGAGCTGGGGTCGAATCCATGGCCAAAGGCTTCATGGTCAGGACTGCACAGCATACTGCACGGTCACTACAGTGTCTCCTGTAGAAGTAATCATAGGCGTAGGGTGTGTTAGAGTTTTTTTTTTTTTTAATTAGTATTTTCCTAGTATAATTTTGATCAGACTGGCATGAGGAAACTTTTTTTTGTGTGTTTCTCAGCACGGATGACAATTAATTTTCTTTCTACTAATTTAATTAATAAGCTTGATTAGAGAGAGATTTGTCCAGAATGTGGATTAGTGAAGATAATTAGAATGAGTGACCTGGCGGAGCCTGAATGATTTCAGTTGTAGGTATTAACGAAGAGAGATTTTCCAAACTGTCACACTGAGCTGATTTGTCTTTAACCACTTTTTGTGATTTGTTTGCAAATCAGTACTGAAGTACTGAAGGGGAAATCGTACCTGAACACGAGAACATGCAGCATACTTCTTAAATTAAAACTTTTGCTTATTGCCAGGGTGCTGTATATTTAATTACAACTTTGTTGTCCAGTGAAAATGAGAGCTTTAGCTAAAGCATTAGTAGTAGTGTAACAATATGGGTGAGGACAGTAGAAATGAATTGTAATCTGCACTGAGAGATACACCGTGTCTGCTCATCAGGAAGTAAATAGCTTTCAGGTTCGGGGCTTGCTGATATGTTATCTGTTACCTGATATCTAACCACTCCTGAACTTCCTGTTTCAAGGTTAGCCATTAATTTTGTTCCTGCTAACCTTTTTTCGTTTGCCCTGACCTTCCCTAGACAAAGACGTTTGCGTTTGATCATTTACCTTTCTCACCAGTTTCTCCCTGTCGCTCTCTGTCTCTGCCTGTCTCACTCTCTTTCTCTCCATCCCTGTGTCTGTGACTTACTGTGTTTCCCTCCCTCTGTCTCTCTCTCTCTCTCTCTCTGTCTTTCCCTCGCTCTCTCTCTGCAGATGCTGACGGTATGAGCGTAGGTGACGAGTCCTTCAACCTGAACGACCCGGACGAGGGCTTCTCCTCCGGAGCCTCCAACAGCAGCCAGCCCAGCGGAACCAAGCTGGGTGTGGTGGGCGGAGCCGGCCATAAGGGCAGCGGCGTGAAGAAGGGCGTGGTGGGCCGGTTCTCGCGGGACCGGGAGAGGGAGAGGGAGAGAGAGAGGGAGCGGGAGAGGGAGAGGGAGGCGGCGATGGCGGGGAAGCACAGGGACCTGTTGGCCGACCCCCAGGCGGCGCTCCGCAGACACCACCAGCGGCAGCAGTCCCCGCCCCCCACCATCACGCTGGACGCCATCGAGCTGAGCCCCATGAAGAAGCGGCTCAGCTTCCCCGCCGGCCAGACGCTCGTCAGAACTTCCAGCACCTCCTCCAGCAAGTCCTTCGACTGCATGAACGTGAGCCTGAACGGTGGCGGGGCCGGAGCGGGGGCGGGGTCACAGGATGTCCCCGCCCCGGGCAGCCTCAGCGTGGGCGGCGCACATCGCTTCTCCACCATCAGCCTGCAGGAGGAGCGTCTCGCCCGGCCTGATGACGCCCGGGACCTGCTCTCGCCCGGGACGCCCCTCACCAAGCAGTCCCGCTCGCCCAGCTTCAACATGCAGATCATATCGCAGGTGTAGCGGGGAGGGGGCCGGGGTGGCTCTCCTCAGACACGCCCCCCCATGGTCTCCGCCTCCCCGGTCTCCGCCCTGCTCCTCCCCTCCTTCAGGTGTCGCCCTGCAGAATGTGGAGCTGGAGGAGGCTCCACCCCCTCCAGTACCTTGGTCATGTGGCTTGAGGGTAGTACAAACCACCTTCTCTCACAGACAAAGGAGGTCAGTACCATCGAGACAATCGTGCATTACCAGGCCAGAGACAGATGGGAAGAGCGGACTTCTATACAGTAAATTAGTGAGTACAGGACTGTAAAAAGGCGGTTGTGATTGGCATTTGTGTTCGACGGTGTGAGTTACTGCAGGACAAGAGTCTGCCACAAGACTCTCACTGGCCAGACCACAGGACGCTGGTCCCTCCCAGCAAACAGCATTCCATGTCCTCTTTTTTCAGGGGGGACAGAGAAACCCACAAGAATCATGAAACAAAATCGCAACAAATAAGGTGGGGTGTAAGAAAAACGAGTTATGTTTATCCGTTGTGAGAAAAATTATTGTTGTGGGTCTGATGTAATTAATCTTGAGATTCAAATAGTCTATGTTTTGTATTGAATCAGCAATAAGACTACCATCGTTTGTGGGGGAAAGAGTTGGATCATTGTAGTTTGTCATGCATTCTTGTTTATCCTTGGGTGATGTGCAATCAAGATTCTGATTATTGCTTTTATTTTAAGTAAATATTTATATGGGTATCCTCTAGCAATCTGTCTACTTAAAGAATGACATCCCAAAGACACTGCTGTTGTCCTTGAATTGTTACAATGATTTTAATCGAATCTCAGTCAAAGAGACACTGGTGTTTACTTCTTTTTCATTGTAAACTTGGATTTATTTTTCGTAATTTATAGTTTTGGAACATGAATTTTACTTATTTGAGATTCTTTTTATTAAATTAAAGTTGTGACTGAAATCCGAAAACAAAACCAAGAGAGAAATTCCTGAACTGGAACTTTTGCCTGCTTGAAGATTTAAAATCTACCAGCTCTGCTGGACTGACGATTTGATCTCTGAAACAGTGGCCAAGCATGCTGAAGATTCCGAATACTTTACTGTGTGCAGCTGTGAAGACTGAAGATGGGAGGACTCCATAACAGGAAAAAAGATAAAAATCACAGAGAGTGGAAACCATGGTAAAGTCTCGATACCCTACTAGTGAAGACCATGAAAATTGGAAGAGGGGGCAAGACTAAGAGTTTTGCCTGTCAATACAATCATGTGAGATGGTCAGGAGCCAAAATATGATTTTTTTTTTTTTTTTTCCTTGAAAATTGAAACAATGATGTATATTCCAATGCAGGTGATAAAGCCGTAAAATGCTGGCCTATAATCAAAAGTCCTCTCTTGTGCATAATACTGTGGCTGTCGACAGATTTATGATCCAGTTTCGTTGTCTGTTGCTGACTGAGTATCTGTTAATAAGCTTGGTGGCTGTTAACTCGTGGTGGCAGCTTTGGGCTTCAAGAATCCCGGAATGTGTGGAGCTACGGTATGCATCACTGACGCATGTGAACCAATCAGAAGACTTTCTGCAGATAAGCTCCTCAAATCAGAGCATTGCTGGTAAAACGCAATGGCTACATCCACTCCGGAGCTCATGAAGCCTGACTGTCTTGTCATTGGCTGCCACTGAAACGGGGTCTGTCTGAAAGGCAAGTGGCCAGTGCTCTCTACACTGAAGTCCACCAACATTCATTCTACCTCATTCTTTATTCGCCCGACAGTCAAACACAGGAATTTTAGTGCTTACTGCGGGGAGGTGTGCTTCATCCTGTTAACCCCACATAGTTTCTCATGACTCCATACGAGAGAGAAAAGGCTGGGCTTTCAGATAGCCACACAAGAGTTCTGATCTGCTAGGCAGCACTTCTGAAACGCTCATGCTGTGTAGTTGTAGCTGAAGAAGTCAATAGCTTGTTTCTGGGGGAGAAAAAAAAACTCAGCTTGTATGACAGGAAGTGTGAAGTAGCACAAGCTTAGTCTGTGCTCATCAGATAATTGGGCTGGTTATGTTGGAACACTGTTCACTTCTGTGCTGTTCTGCTGTGGGATGCTGTTTCTCGTGGCCCAGAGCCTTGTTATGACTGAGAATCCTTGAAAGATTCTTTGTTTTGTTTTGTTTTTTCTTCCCAATTCTTTTTTTTTTTTTTTTTACTGGCTGACCACGGCATGCAGGAAAAACAAGAGAAGCTGGTCTCATTGATTTGAGACAGTCACGTCACTTTTCGCGGAGGTACAGTAGTAGGTCCGCCTCAGTCACCAAAACTGGCTTTGCACAGTCACTCCTACGCTTTGCTGTGTTTGAAAGTGCAATTTCGCGTTTGCATGGAGGATAACGCACCTCTCTCTGTTGTTGCCTCTGTCAGTGTAGATGCACTGCGTTTGTACAGAGAGCTAATGAAGCTTGCTTTTTTTTTTATATATATTTGTGCTGTCATCCTGTTGTTATTTTGCTCTGTGCTGCCCCCTTTTGGAACTGCTCAGCACTGAACCCAGTAGGTAGACAAGTGTGAGGTGTGTCCTGTGAGTACTTCTGCCAAATGTGCCCTTGTTCTCTGGAGTGAAGCTGAAGCTCTTCTGTGAGGGATGAGTTGGCATTTTCTTTTTCTGGTTCATATTTGCTTTGCTCAGTGCCACATAGGCACACTGGGTCCAAATATAGCTATAGCATCCATTCAGCGTAATTAGCTGTGTAAACACCTCTTACGCAATGCTACGGGCGTTGTTAATGAACAGTTTCAGGCGACTGTAAGCGATATGGTATCAAGCGGATTTACACTATGAAAAATATGAAATGGGAAATGGGGTTATTTGGCCATGTGGTTGTAGGGAAAGTATGAGTCCTTTTTATTCGTCTGTGTTAGACGGAATGAACCAGGTAGGCCTCACCTGCTGACTCCGAAGCTCTGTGACTCACGGCTCCCACTCATACTCATTGGGCATTCCTCCATCAGCAGGGGAGCTCTGTGGTCGGCATTAACAGCGCCTGCATCTGTCCAACACCACTCCCTTCAGAGTGTCTGACTTCACACGCATTCTGGTTATGCTTCCGGCTTCGTTGTGCATGTGCACGCAAGAGCATGTGTGTACATGTGTTTTCAAAATTAAATACCGTGTTGAGTCAGAATGGAAAGGGAGTGCAAATGTCAGTAACGCATCGACAGATGTTGGCACTGTGGAGTATCCACAGGAAAGCTGTAAACACTGAACCGGGGTAGAAAGCATTACATTTTCAGTTGACACAGGTCGCGGAGTCCTATAATGAAGACCAGTATAGTCTGGGGTCCTGTATACCTGGACGGTGTGGAACAGGTGCTGTTGTGAAAGAGATGGCACTCGTCATCAGTAACAAGTTCACCTGCTGCTGATATGGTAAGCAGGAAAGGGGGGCAGCTGGCTTTTTGCATCCTCTGATGAAGGCCGCTCCAGGATCGTTTGTTCGGAATGATCGAGCTCAGGGCTGTACTCATGCTGAACCGGGCCATTTCCTGTTGGATTCTGATGTGTTGGAGTCAGGCCTCTTTCTGGAGAAAATGCTGAAAAGATGCATTGTGCGTCATAATCGGTTTGCCTGGACTTGGCAGACTCGGTGGCCTGTTCTCTGTGTCGGCCTGTTCATCGTTTGTTCCCGTGTATAAAAAGAACAGGTGTGTTAGAATGCATGTGAAACAAACGAGCTGTTATCCTACGATGCACTTTATCCGATCCTCTCTTGAACCGACGCGAGTAGATGATGTACAGATGTTTTAAAACGTTCGCTGCAGGGTTTAGTTTGCATTTCCTCAAACTGAAGATCCAAGCAATCATGACTTCATCAGCCACCCACCTAATGCATTTCAGCCATGTAGGCAAGCTGTTCATGACTTAGTTTGCATTTAAAACCAAAAAAAAAAGATGTGTTTCTCCTGAGGGCCAGGGTTAAGAGTTCTTGTTGCTGGACAAAGCTGGGCCTCAAGATCTAGCAACAATTGGTTCTGTTTTGTTCATAAAACAATGGATTCTATGCAACATTTTTTTTTTTTTTTTTCGTTTTGTTCTTTTTTTTTTTTAAAGCTTTAAAATGATTCAAATTTTTAAGCAAAACGACATGTAGAGTTGACGAGTTTTGACGCGCCCGTTTAAGATGGCGTGTTGTGATTCTGTTTGAAGATCCAGGGGAGGTGAAGCCGATGCTAAGCGGCGCTGAGGGACTCTCTGGGACTTCCCCACGCTGGAATGCAGGACAGCCGCGTCTCCCCGCACATCGGCTCTGCACTTGAAGCGCGTAGGTTTCCACGTGGTCATGATGGTGTGTCCCTTTGTTAAAGACTCAGTGATGGTGGGCTTTTGAGGGTCGGTGGACTTGTGCATGTAAGCCTTTCTCTGTGTCACTCCCTGATGGTTTGGGGCCGTCTGGCTTACCGGATGAATGCTATTAAGGGATAAACTGTTAAAAAGTCCCGTGGGTGGAAAAAAAAAAATCAAATGTGAAATGTACAATTGATGGAGGAAATTGGGGGGGAGAAATATTTTAAATTCTTGTAAATAAAAAACAACTGTACAAAAGAGTGAGAACGAGAAAGAATGGAAAAAAATCAAATCAGTCTTCGATGCAGAGAGAGCTGTCTGTCTGTGACATGTTGAATAAATATTGTGCTGTTTCTGGATATGTGTGCAGTCATTGTCTTCATGTAACCAAACTCTGGTCTTCCTGTACTGTTGTAGCAGCTTCAAAACTGTGTTTCACCTCAAGGTTTTGTTTTAGCCACAGTTATTTTGCTACTATTATCCCGGTCAGTCATTGCATAAATAACGATGAGTGTGGAACTCAGCTACAGTCCCTGGGAGACTCCACTTCCCATGATGCCCTGCTCAGATGTAGACCCTCTCATAACCATTCTGAATTTTTTGCTGATGTCGATTTTGAATCAACCTTGAGAACCTTTTTAAATTCAAATCTGTAAAATCATGGCTTCAGGCAGAGTCTGCACCAGCTTGGTTGTGTTTTGATATGAGAATCACTCTGGATCACTCCCATGTGCTCCCCTGCAGCGGTAGCGGTAGAGTCAGGCCTGCATCTATCAGCCAGCCTCGCATACATCTGATGACAGCTATGAAATGAGTATGCACAGACCGTCTCTTAATTGCCCTCATGTATCTCCCGTAATTACAAATGCCACTCGATGCTGATTGAGCAGATGAATTACCAGCTGCTGTTAATTGTTTTGCCTTTGTGAATACATTATCTCAGTTTAGAGCACGGTTGTCACCACATGAGTTGTCAGGCCTGGCACACAGGCAATTGAGGTTACTGCAGCAGGGGAAAGAAGGGGGAGATCCAATCAGACAGGCTGCTTGATATGCAGCCCACAACGTTGGTTCTGTTAAAATGGTAAGGTACACTACTGCCATCTAGTGGTCGTTTCATTAACTTGTTTTCTGAGAACCATACAAGTGCTATATATTATTGTCATGGTTAAATGATCAAAGCAGAGGATTACTGTTTTCTTCAGAAGAAAAAAAAAAGAGAGAAAGAGTGTTCCAGATGGCCACATATAATCCAATGTACTACTCCAGTATTTGTTCCAAGACATTAACAGCTGCTTTATGGCAGTTTGTGATTCTGTTTGTTGAGGCCACAAACTGAATTTTTGAATAAATTTGCTCTGGGCCTCCACAAATTAAAGGAACCACTGAAAAGCACTCTCTTCAGTAATGCATTGCTCTATGTATGGTAAATGTTGCTCCAAAGTAAAGATAAAAATAGGGCTCTTATTAAGTTCATAAATGAGTGCTGCTTGTCCTACCAAGATAGATTCTGAATTTTATCACAGTTGATTTGTCTGAACATCAAGAGAGAAATACTGAGGTTCAAAGTAGTTATATTAAATATTGCATAACCTTGATCATCATACAGTACGCTACTTGTGTGGACATGTGTAAATTGAGGTTTGGGTCCCAGGTGGTGTATGTTGTACCCTTGAGCAAGAAATAAACTCTGGATAATTGCATTGACTAAGATAATATAATAAGCTAATCCTCTGCCTTTGATGTATTATGAAGACTTCCTGTGAGCATCCTTTTGGTACAGCGATATGAAGTCCTGATGACCAACTCTCTGTCCCATACATGTGTGATGTTACCTCCTGTCAAACACACCCTGTCCCTTACTTCACACTTTCCTCTGGAGAAATGGCTCAATGATCATTGGCATAAATGTCGTATATCTCTCATGGAAAACAGCATTCTTGATATCCCTGCACTTGTCATATACTAGGAAAAAGTTATTTCTTGCTATGAGCTATTTTGCATTATTTATTTTTATTGTTTGATGCAGACTGTGGTTGTATGCCATTTCAAGTAATCAATTCTACATAATCAATTCTACATAATAATTGTAATGTGCATATTTGATTTGTTATTGTGTTTGCTACTGTTGTAAATTTAATTAACAAAGATTTTTGGCCCTTAAATTCTCTCCTAACTATACAAAGAAATACATTTTGGCGTTACTTCTCTATATTTGAACCTGTATGCGCTGCTAAACGTAACAAAAAGTACCGTGCAATTTTATGCAGGTTTGAATGTCAGCATAAGCCAAAAAGGGGTGGGCAGGAGCTTCTATGGTAAGAGTTTGAACGGTTTCATTACAGTTATAGAGCACTCCCTGTATCTGGATTCGTCTCAGTGATGGAGGACGAGTGTCCTCCCATGCTGGTTCCCTGCCCTTTGCCCGTGTCACCCGTGCTCAGTGATGGCATTGCCCTCGGCCTGAGTGCTCCGTCTGTGTAGGGCTCGCAGTCTCCTCTCCGCCGCCTTGTGGACGACCTGCAGCTCCCTGGAGTCCAGCTCCTTCAGCAGGGACAGCACTGCAGCAAGCATGTGACTCTGGGCAGAGGAGACAGGTCAGTGCTGCAGAGGTCACAGGACACATATGATTCATTCATTCACTTAAAGGATCCTATTTTCCGAGGCAATGTCCAAGGCTGCTATGGCTTGATGTATTTAGTGCATATGGCAAGAGCTGAAAGAGGTAGGGCATAGATACAGAACAGCAAGTGACACATCAGTGAATAAGCACCACATCGTTTTCGAGATGAGCATACAGCCAAAACAATACAAACTGAAATAATACTAAAATGATAATAAGTAAAAAATTGTCAGTCTGATAATAAAGATTCATGCTTGCATGCACATAGTGCCAAACACCGATTTAGAATCTTGCATGTAAAAGTTTTTTTTTTTTTTTTTTTAATATAGTGAATGGTGACACATAATGGGGCCAATCCATATGTTTGCCAGTTGGTCATTTTGCTTGTTTAGATTAGGTTCAGGATGAGACTAACACCAAGGCACACTGGACAGTTTAATGTGATCTTCCATTGTTCCTTTGCTGAGCAGAGGGCAATATCCAGGCCTATCTACTGTACACTGCTTACATTTATCATATTCTATTTTTTAAAGATTTATAGATGCCTTATCCAGTATCACCAGATGATAAGTAGTATCTAATTTTACCTGCTGCTCAGAGTGCTGGCCATTATATTATTTATATGCTTAGCAGACATCCTTATCCCGACTGACTTATGTAGATGGATTATCATTCATTTATATTGCTGGATAGTTACTGATACAATTCATGCTAAGTACCTTGCTCAGGGGTACAGGAGCAGTGAACCGCCAACCCTGCAACCTTTACATCCAGCTTCCTTATCAAATATGAAATCCTTATCAAGTATGACATATTTCATTTGTACCTGTCTCCACTGAATTTTGGTAGGATGGTATGTACTGTATGTATGTAAGTATATAATACATACCCCACCTATGCTTGATATCGCCCCCTTTTACCTATAACCATAATTTTACACTGTCACCACAATGTACAGATTTAGGGAAATATGCAGTTATATACTTTGGTGGTCTTCATTATCCCAAAGAGGTGTAAAGTGTGAGGATTTAAGCTCCACTTTGATTGAATTAGAGCTCCACTGAATGAATGACTTGGTTTTTTCTTTACAGATTCTGGACAGCTGTTCTGCACATCGCTGGACCTGGGGTATACATTTTTATGAGGTGTAAAGCCACGCCGCCCTGATGTTTTGTAACCTAATCATTATATTTTATCTTAGTTTAACCTGCGACTTAAAAAAGTAAAAAAACGTAAAAGTTGAAGTTGAAAAATTGACCTTTTTCCCCGGAACCAGCTCTGTGTCTCTTGTTGGGGAGGATGATGGGAGGTTGTTTCTAGGTAAGGGCTTCATTTTCAGCTGCTCTTGATCTTCACTGGGGAAAATATGAGAGGGGAAAGAAAGGGATTCTGGATTCCAACTCTGATATGTGTCTGGTGACTGACCGGTACCTTCAGACTTTCACTGCACCTACATTAACCCCATTACACTACAACACATTATATTGATTTATCCTAGTTCATGCCATGTCCTTATTCCAGAGGACCTAGGCATGCTGACAGTGAATTACAGTACAGCAGTGACCCTGTGGATCTATCTAAATCCCCTGATTCACTGCCCCTAAAATGAGCGTGCATGGAAATGATCAGAGACGAGGACAGAGACATGAGACGAACATCTGTCATCATAAAATTGCATTTTTTTAATTGTAGAAATAAGGTGCAAACCCTTACTTGGCTTCCCCCATGCTGCAGCTGAGAAGGTCTCTCTCCATATGAGGCCTGGGAAAACTCCTCCTCTTCACCGCTGTGAAAGAGACAGACTCTGAAAGCATTCTGCAGCCTGCACTGCAACAGGGAACTCTAAGCCACCCATGAATGCTGCCACTTCCTCTGCCACTTCCTCTGCCACTTTCACCCCTCACCATCATTACAATAGTGATACTTTAAGGTTAACATAGCTTTAATGTGCTATAGAGTAAGGATGAGAGCAAGTAGTTTAATTTTTACAAGAGAAATTATGCCATAAAACAGATACAATTATTGTAGCCTAGCCTGAAACCTAGCTTACCTGCAGTAAGCCATAAGTAAAGAAAATAAAAGTAAGTCAGTTGTAAAAATCATTCTAGTACCAAGGAAACGTTCATTCTACTACAAAGATGTTCTTACTTACTGCAAAAAAGAAAGAAATCCTGAAACCATTTATGTCTGACTCTTGCTATGGGTGCAACAATAACCAAAGCAAATGGAAAATATAAAAATGCAAACATCATCAGACCATAAAGTTACATCCCAAAAATGAAAAAATGAAAATGAAAGTTATACCTCTGAGGACAATGATCAATGATTTAGGTCAGAGTATTACCCAGCAACACAGACATATTATCGCGGGCAAGTTTGTGATATCCCTGAATGGAAAGGATGGGAGTGATTGGTTATAAACTGTCATAAACTCAACCTCCTCCTGGAGTAAACTGTGAAGATAAGAGGTTGGAAGCTTTTGCACAGCTGAAAAAGGCAGCATCTTGCTTGCATGTCAACAGGTAAAGCCACCTTTGGAGCAAACTGATCAGCCTGCATTTAGCTTTGCAAGTGGTAACTTGCCAGCTATAATTTGGTAAGTTCTGAATTGTGCTGTTTTTATGAGTATCAATTTCAAACAACAAGACTGCAAACTTTCAGATTAAATCAAGACTATCATGTAGTTATCGCAAACAACAATAACCAAATTCAATTTCTGAACTGAATCTGAACAAATCCCGCTGTTGTACAGTGATATTGTTCAGTTATTTTAAAGAAGCTACATTAATTACTAATTATGATACAAAGGCAAATTTACTAAGTTTTTATGCCAATGGGATAAACTGATGAAATCAATGATTTTACAAATATTAAATATGATAATGACATAATTTTGTCAATTGTTCCAAGTGAAGAAGAGCTGTAAAGTAATATAATAGCAAAGCAGGGTCAGGGTTTAGCATTCAAATGCTTTACTAGCCTGATAATTATCAATGATAGAAAAATGATTTTATCTAACTGGAAGGTCGACTAGTCCAGTCCATCTTACTGAAGCGCAATCATCAAATGACTTCCCAGTCAATTGTGCACGCTAGGTAAGACAACACTATGAATCTTATTACGAATGATCCCTTTCCTTTGAAAAAAATATTAGCCCTGTTGGGCAGCTGGGTACAAAGGGACCCCTTCTGAGGGAGCTACTGTAGCTAGTTAGAAGGTAATTTGGAATATCCCGGTGACCAAATGAATTCCAGCAACTACATTTATTGATACTGTCCACATCTGAAGCTTAGGTCCTCTCAGATATTAATTTATACAGTAGGTTACTTTCATAAGAATAATAAAATATTTATCATTGCTTTTGTGTGTTTTTAAATGTATTTTAACAGATTTCATCATGCAAGCTCAAATTCATAGACCATTGTCGACATCCATTTGCAAATAAGCTCTATGAGAAACACACCTTTTTACATAGTTTACTACCAAAGTTTCATCAATCATTGACCCATTGTGGGATTAACCAGATGAAAGTCCAAAACACCACAACAATACGCCAGTATAATAGCTGCACTGCTGTGGGCATTGTTATCAAGAGAGGGCAGAGAGGAAGAATCGACTACAGCACGCAACAAGATGTACTGTTGTATTAAAACAAAGCAGGATGGGGTTGTGTGATGTGGCTCCAAGGCAGAGCAGATAATATAAATGATATAGAAGCTACCACTACTCTCTGGCGAGAAGAGGCTTTATCACAAATATTTCTTTTTAGAAAATAGATAGATAGATAGATAGTACTTCATTGATCCAAAAAGGAAATTGCCTTGCCAACAGGCAAGCATGGTAACAGAGGTACATAACTTAAAATAAACATAAAACAGTAGGACAATGAATAGGACAATAAATACTGCAACTGCATATTTTTGCGGCCTGCGATGTATCCTCAGTCATGGACTCTTTGGTAAATTAGTGTACAATACCAGGGGAATCTGAATGAGAGTAAACACCTTGCCTGAATATTTAATTCAGGTGATAAAAATATCTCATCCTGCTTGTAGGTACACTGCTGAAACTGCTGTAACTGTAAATAAATAAATGTAAAATAAAAAACTGAGGTGCTGGCAGTGTTTGCGAAACTAGAGGATCCCAGAACCAGAGTGAATTGTCAGAGACTATGACCCAGGTTGGCACTCACATACACAGGTTCGTTACCATGTAGCTGTAAATTCTTGAGCCCTGGTGGACTAATCACTCAGTAGCTATGAAGATTTATCCCAGCAACATAACCGGTACTGCGAGGTGTGACCGCCATGGTATTACACCCAAAGTCACGCATTGGTTGTTTGTGTTATTGTTTGCTTCATCATTAAATATAATCTACGTATAATCCAATCTGGTAGAGGGTGTACATCTGAAAGCATTAAGGAGCTAATAAACATCACAAAGGCAGGGTAGGAGATTCACTCTGTGGTCTCTTAGTTAAATGAGTATAATATATAATTATAGATTGCATGAAGCAGTGTAATGTTATGCATTACCAAAAAGGAAATCAGCAATTGAAATGGCTTTCAAATGCTCTATACCTTTAATATTTTGTTCTCTAAGAAAAGGGCATGTTTTGAAGACCCCAATGTAAAAAGCCTTAAATAAAATAGCCTGTGAAATCTTTTATTTGGAAGACTCGATGTAATAAAAAGCCATTTTTCCACCATCTATCCCCCTCACCCAACTTCTTAGAAAGCAATAGCAAAATGTACTTACTGTATGCACTTTTGTACGTCGCTTTGGATAAAAGCGTCTGCTAAATAAATAAATGTAAATGTAAATGTGTAAAGCATTGTAAAGTGTGTCTTACCACACCTCTCAGCTCATTCACTGCATTCTCATTCAACACATATGACAAGCTGGTTCTCCTGGCACGGAGACACAGTCTATCCCCTGAAGGTGATACCTGATCTGTTAAACAACCCCTTCTTGCCATAAGATATCCAATTTTGTCGTTACCCAGCAACCGTCACTGTAACGACTGCTTCTGTGGGTTAAGGAACATAGGTGTAGCCGAGCAGCTCTGGGAAACAAACCCCTCACACGCAGATGCAAAATCTCCAGCGGACAGTAGAAATTTAAACTCAGCTCTGTGGTTGAAATGTGCTGTCTTGTGGAGCTGGTATAAAGACAGTGTGCAGTGAGGTGGATTTTGAGTGACAAGGATGCTTCCTCCAGGTGACCTCCTAGACCCTCACCCCAGAGGAGGATGCTTGGGAGGAGAGCCAGCCGAGACAGATAGAAAAGCATGAGATTTGAAGAAACAGACGTCGAAACAGGTACGCCCCACAAACCGAATCTCACCTCACCCGACGGTTGCCTGAAACTCAACGCTTCACACCCGAGGTTGAGCCTGTGTGTTTACCTGGCGTCTGCAGTGTTGTTGTGCGTGAGAGTGATCTCATTCAGGGGAACATGTATTCTACTGGGACAGTCACCCCCACCCCCTTCACTATAGCCATGCCCTTTGTCTGCTGATGGTCCATTGCCAGAGGGAGTACGGGGGGGGGGGGGAGTCTAGGACTACAGAGAGGGGAAACTGTATAAGGTGATAGAGGGTATCCTTCCTGATTCCATGCTTTTGATGATTGGAAGGATCTGTGGGCTATGGATATTTCTTCAAGCTAACGATGTGGTACAGTATGTATTCTTTTATTCGTATGAGTTATTGCTGTCGTGCTTACTCTCACACAGGCATCAAACAGGCTTACAACAGTACCATTAATGTGGATGTTAAAAAGAGGATATGTGTCATGAGATTATGAAATTATTTGCTTCAGAAGTGAAACTTCAGCTATGCCAACAAATTGCAAACATACTTGCTTTTACTGTTGTAGTACAAAAATACGTTACCAGACTGAAGATCTTCCAATTCCTCAGAAATGCTTCCCAGAGCGGAGACCAAGGTCCACCCAGATGAAGTGGAAGGCCCGGTGAAAGCTGCTGAAGTCAGCCAGCTTCTGTTCAACATCAGGAAGGTACGTCATGGGTCATTCTCCAACTGCAATGCAAGCTGTGACTTCAGTAAGGGAAAAGAGAAAAAAGGCTTTGTGTGAATGTGAATACACATGACCATAAATACTGAATAATCACTATTATTAGGCAACAACTTTTTCATATGGTGACAAATGTGTTTTTGTGTTTGCCGTATATTATAACGAGGGCCCTCAGTTTTTCTTGACCACATGACCTGTGAGATTTAAACCTTATCCTGCAGATGGTGCTGTAGGTACTTAGTTATCAGTAGCGTTTTAGCCATCAAAGCACCTAATTTGGAATTAGTCAAAGCACAGTTTGCAATTAATTACCTAATTATAAATAATTAGATATCTAATTGCAAACTGTGGCCTTCTTAACGAAACAATCATTTGGCCTACGGGGAGGAGGAAAGGAAAAGAGCCACAGAGGGAATGTCAAAAACATCCCAACAAAGATCAAATATTTGAGCTAAAGAGCGCAACAGTATCCAACGTCATGAATGATTTGGCAGCACCTCTACGTGAAAATATTCCCCATGGTTCCTTTTAACCCATACTTACCTCCCATTTACCAAATTTTGTAGGCTTTGTTGGAACTTTTTAATCACAATTGCCGTTTTGACAGATGAAAAACACCTAAACATGTGAGAATGCTAAAAATGTTTAACGCTTAAAATGTTTCTCATTGGTCCTCTATTCAAGTTCACCCTTTTTGTTTATTATATCACAGCAACCGTTTACAATCACAGAACAGCACTTGCTGCTTGTCTGTAATCAAAGACTAAGTATGCAATTAACAAAGTCTACTGGGAACACACTGATTACTGGGAACACTCTGAAACACAAACCAACAGGTCGCAAAACCTGTGCAGGGGTATAGAGGACAATGCAATCAGCTTACAACAGACTAATACAATTATACAGTACATCAAAGAGCCTGTGATAGTTTCAATAAATTAAATGTTGCATCTTTTTAAATTGCTGTTCAAGTGTTGATGTTTAAAATGAATTGTGTAAGTTAAAAATCTAAAAAAATAGAATTCACCAAATTATTATTTATTTTTCCGTTTTTGTGTAACAGCACATATTCCTTATCAGTACCTAATATGACGTCTGATAAGCTTTGGAATTGAGATGCATGCACTACACTGGGAAATCAGTATACACATACACATATTAGGTTTTCAGACAAAGGGCGAGATTGAATTGTTGAATCAGTCGAAAAGCAAGCCAATACAATGCAAGCCTGTCATTTTCCTTATTATTTGCCCAACTGATTTAGGACAGTTAAAACTACATTCTTAATACTTAAATAAACTAATTTGCTTGACTCTTCAATTTTCAGTACAATGTGCTGTACAGCAGTGCAGTACAAGTCCAGGGTCACACAGATACCTGTGACATAAATGACATTAAGTCCCTGTGAACTAAAGAGCTTTGTGGTCCCTGAGAATGCAGCCTAATACTGAATAGCCACCCACTGGTATCTCGTGCAGTGTTGCTCATGCAGTGCTTCATGGGAATTGAAGTCTTTTGCTCAGCTGATAGATGCCGTTTCCTGTGATAAGCAAGTCAGCAGCCATGCCAAGGAAATGAGCAGGTCCTCTTTCCCTACCTTACCCCCGGTTCCAGGACATCCCATGCCGCAGATGGGGTCCCGTCCCATCAGTTAGGTCAGGTTACAGCCCCTCCTCAGTGGAACTTTGAGGCTCAGCCGGATGACATCACTGCAGCAGTGGTGAGAGGAATAGGTAGCTGCAGAGCATCGCACTGCTGACTCAGAGCTCTCCCTCCCTCCCTCCATCCCTCACTCCCTCACTCCCTCACTCCTTCACTCTCCCGAGCATGGGGGAGCCGGCGCTGGAGTCCCGGCTGGTCCACACTCTCGCCGTCAGCGCCGCTAAAACCTCCCGCTGCCTGTCCCTGTCTCCCTCCTTCCAGCGCGGCTTGTTCACGTCCTGGGTGAAGGACAACATCAAGAAGAAGGAGTGCTGCTTCTACGCAGAGGATCCGAGGTAAAACCGGCACCGACGGCATCTGCGTGCGAGTGTGGGCGCGTGCAGGGGGGTCTGACCTTGATGCTACTGGGCAGAGAGAGAGTGCATAGGATCGTCTGCATTGCTGGGGCACTTTGCGCCGGCAGACCGGCAGGGAATAATCCTGCACACAGCACTGTGGTTTGCGTGATCACACAGAATGACCACGACTGGAGCAAAACTCCTGCTTCCACACCCTTTGCTGATCTACTTTTTATGTTTGTAGTCTGTGAATTTGTTGTGCTTGGAGAAACTGTAGTGCTGTTGCTCTGTGTGTTTAGTGATAGGAAATTATATTGCTGAGTAACACTGCATTACATTACATTAAATAGAGCTCTTTATGGGTTACAGTACAGACACTGCAATCCCCCATCCCTTTTGGATTAAGTGTTGTTAGAATGTTATGTGAAAATGTTGTGTGACATGTTGTTTTTCCACTGTCATATTGTATGATTTTTTTATCTCTTAATTATTAGATGTATATATTATATTGAACTTAGAATTTCTGGGTGGCTTAGAAACCTTCTCCCCTTATGGCTGTGTCAGTTTTAATGTTTGAAGTTCATAGCTGTCAAGTGTGACATTTCTCACGTGCATGGTAAATAACCTGTTGTGGATAAACACGCATGAGCACCGCATGCACATGGAAACCTTGGCTCTACAACTGCGTATTTTCAATATATTTAACTGATGGCTTTGAGCTCTGCAAATAAGCAACTCATTTGAGTGAATTTGTACGTGAGTCTGTGGGTGTAAAAGGAAAAACACTCAGACAGCCATATCTCGTACCCATATCTGATTCCTAACAAGATTACTCTCATTAGATGTTGAGAGTGGAAAAGAGATAGTTCACAACATAGTCTGCTATCATTGTAGAATGGTTTCTTGTTTATTTCTGTAGCCTGTTCTTTGCTATTAACAATTTTTGTTGTTTTTTGGAGTTGGAATTTTTTGCTGAGTTTGATTCATGAGGGCGATGCGTGCATGCCTCTATTTTGAGCCATGTTCAAAAATTCAAAATTCCATTATGATTTTTGTGCTGCATCTGCAATATCAGGGTGTGGTAAAAGTGAATGATGGTATCTCCCACACAGTAAGGGGGTGTGTAAATGTGGCTACCCCAAGATTCACCATGCTGACGATGCCATCAAGCCGGACGAGTTCATTGGGGAGTCTTGGGACAAACACCGACACACCCGGGAAGTGCCCACTGACGCCTTTGGGGACATCAGCTTTGGCGGCCTCGGGCAGAAAGTGGGCAAGGTAACATGATACAGCAAATATCAGTGCAAATTTCAACAGCACCAGGTTATTGTGTGCTTATTTAATGCAACAGAACAACTTCCTTAAAGTTCACTTGACTTGTGTTCGTTTTTGTGCGTGTGTGTCCAGTATGTACGCGTGTCCACGGACACCTCCCCTGATGTCATCTACCAGCTGATGACAGAGCATTGGAAGCTCCAAGCACCAAACCTTCTCATCTCTGTCACGGGCGGAGCGAAGAACTTCTACCTGAAGCCCCGGCTGGAGGAGATGTTCCGCAGGGGGCTGATCAAAGTGGCTCAGACAACAGGTACACGTTACGGGCGGCAGTGTAGCATAGTGGTTAAGGAGCAGGACTCGTAACCGAAAGGTTGCTGGTTCGATCCCCACTAGGACACTGCTGCTGTACCCTTGGGCAAGGTACTTAACCCACAATTGCCTCAGTAAAAATATCCAGCTGTATAAATGGATAACATTGTAAAGAACTGTAACCTATGTAAGTCGCTTTGGATAAAAGCGTCTGCTAAATGAATAAATGTAAATGTTACCTGCGACTCATTTTGTCTCTCAGAGAGTTCGGTCACACACAGGAAGAGATACAGTGCACTCATTCATAGGGAGTCAGCATTTCCCTCTGCTCCAGTTCTCTGCATTTTCTCTCCTGGTGTAGGGGCAAGGATTGTGAAGTGTTCTTTATTCTTTATGTGTTCTGTATCCAAAACATTTCCAAGGATGGGGTTATAAGCTGTGCCACTCTTGAGCAAACGCATAGACAGTGCTGTATATTGTGCCTGTAAGGCGTGGTTGTGTGGATGATTTTGCATGTTGTAGGTACAGTGTAGATGTGCACGGATGGGGAGGTCAGGTCTGTGTAGTACATGGAATGTGAGCTGGGTTTTATGCACAGGTGTGTAGATGCTGTTGTGTGTTGCGTACTCTGTGTACAAGTGTAGAGAGATGTTGTTGTGTGTTGTGTGTGGTTTTGTATGTTGTGTTGCATTGCAGGTGTGCAGATGGTTTTGTGGACCATATGTGAAGATGTGAAGTTTCGCGGTTTGTGTGTGGAGATGGTTTCGTGCAGGTGTGCAGATGGTGTTGTGGGTCGTATGTGCAGATGGTTTTGTGGTTTGTCTTCTGTGCAGGTGCGTGGATCTTGACGGGGGGCACGCATACAGGTGTGATGAAGCATGTGGGGAAGGCGGTGCGGGACTACACTCTGAGTAACAGCTGCACAGATGATCAGGTCGTGGCTATTGGCGTGGCCACCTGGGGGATCGTGCACAACCGCCATGTCCTGGTGAACCCCGAGGTGAGGCTCTACCCACAGATAGGGAGATGCTCACAATGCGGCTCAAGCGTTCTTTCTGTGTCCCCTGTGTCTTTCATGTTTCCCTGAATTTTCTACACCTGTGACCTCTGCTTATCTTGTGTCTGTCATCTCTGCTGTGTGTTTGTTCAGGGCTGCTTCCCAGCTCGCTACTCCCTGAATGAGCAAAGCCAAGGCAGGCTGTCCTGTCTGGATGTCAACCACTCCCACTTCGTGCTGGTAGACAACGGAACGCACGGGAACTACATGGTGGAGATCGCACTCCGCAGCCAGCTGGAGAAGCTCATCTCCCAGCAGCCACTGGGAAACAGAGGTGTGCAAGGGGAGGTGGGGCGGGAAATGAGTGCGTGTGTGTGTGTGTGTGCATGTGTGTGTGTGTGTGTGTTTCTCTGTAGACTGTGAGGGGTCCTGGATGGAACCTTTCTCAGGTTAGTCGAGCATTGCTGTAGCTGGTTTGTGGAGGTTTGAAGGTCCGGGTTTTGCTGTAAGTGCTATCCGTGTGTCTCATACAGAGAGTGGGGTGAAGATCCCAGTGGTGTGCGTGGTGCTGGATGGTGGACCGGGGACCCTGGATGTAAGTGGCAACCTGACAGGCCACATTTGCCCTGTTGGCTTCCAGCTGAGCTCAAGGTCTCCCCCTTCACTGAGGTTATTTCTGTGCCCTCACAGACCATCTACAACGCCATGCTCAACGGTACCCCCTGCGTGGTCCTTGAGGGCTCTGGGCGACTGGCTGATGTCATCGCCCACGTGGCCGAGCTGCCTGTCTCTCAGGTCACCCTGGCCCTCATCCACCAGCTGATGAAGAGGTTCTTCCGCCAGGAATACAAGGACTTCAAGGACCTGAAGTACATTGAGTGGACAAAGAAGGTAACCGTGGAGGGGTCCTCTCCCGTGTCTGTGAGAGGGCAGGGGTACACCTCTGGTAGGGTCTGATCATGATCTCTCCCGCAGATCCAGGACATCCTCAGGACACCCCAGCTGCTCTCTGTGTTCCGCATTGACGAGGAAGGACAGAATGACGTGGACATAGCCATCCTCAAGGCACTCCTGAAAGGTGATGATTATGAGGTTCTGAGCTAATCCGTGTCCATAAGATGTCCAGACACGCTACAGAGACAGCTCTGTGTGCTCTTTTTCAATTTCAAGCCCTACTCAACAGAAGGGCCAACACTTCCAAGGAACTGAAAATTGAGTTTAGTAGAGCTGTTGCCCTTAATGTCTGGGTGTGCTCTGTGGAAGATGGCATTTTATTGTCTAATCAAATTTAACAAAAAGGCAACACTGCAGAGAACGATCATCCCGAGATCGTCCCTTTGCAGTCTCAGATAGTTTATGCATTATTTATAGGTCAGATAACATCATCCTCCATACTCCATTATCTGTCTGGTAATTTACATTCAGACGTACAGACTCTTCTTAAATGCACACGCAAGCACTTTTTAACAGGCTCAGTACTTTCCCTTCCTCTCCTAATGAATGATCCATTCCCATCAGAGAAAATCCATAGTTGTTCTTCAAACTTCTGCAGTTTATGGCTGCTGTCCATCTGTGCTATGAGTGATACAGGGTTCAGTCGTCTGTCGGCAAGCATGTTACCGGGAGCTTGAAGTGTGTTCTCAGTTCTCCTGTCTCTGGTGTTCCCCAGCCTCCAGGACCAGTGACTCCCTGGGTAGGGAAAACTGGGAGCGGCAGCTGGAACTGGCAGTGGCGTGGAACCGCGTGGACATCGCAAAGAGCGAGATCTTCACTGAGGAGAGCCAGTGGAAGGTCTGGCACTGGCTCCACCTGACACAGGAGAGAGCGACACAGAACTACAGCAGAACAGACCAAGAACAGACTGAACAATAATGATTCTACCTTGTATAGGAGTAACTTTTAATAGTTATAGATAGAAGTAAAATTTACTGTTAGTATACTTAGAATACAGATAGTTAATCATCATGCATCATGCAGGTAGAAAACTGTTAGTAAGGTTAGTTGCATTCATATAATTAAAAGCAGTCGTGGTTGAAAGGATGAGGCTAGAATGGGCAAAATTTTATGTCAAATGGGTTGTTAGTCCTTGCTTTCAATAAAACCTATTGCTAGAGTTAAAAAGTTGGAAAGGAGACTAAGTGAGCACGCCAGCAGATCCATTCTCTGCTTCCTCTGTCGTCTCTCTCTCTCACCAGTCTAGTGATCTGCACCAGGCCATGCTCACAGCGCTGGTGAGCCACAAGCCGGAGTTTGCGAAGCTGCTGCTGGAGAACGGGGTGTGTCTGCAGGAGTTTCTGGGCATCGACACCCTGTCTGAGCTCTATGCCCACCTGCAGCCAGGCTGCCTCTTCCTGCGCAGGCTGGCCAAACGCCTGCAAAGTGACAAGGGTCGCCGGGGTCAGCCCGAGCCCCCGGGCAGGAGGAGGATGTCTCTCTGCCATGTGTCTGCTGAGGTGCGCCATTTCCTGGGCAGCTTCACTGCGCCCATCTACCATCCACCGCCAGCCCGTCCCCGCATCGAGATGCCCAAAGATGACATTCGTGTGACGGTGAGCACCGGCAGGCCAGAGATGGATGTTGAAGTCTCTGAAGTCTCTCTGTGACGTCAGGCTGCTGTAACTTCCGATGGTGCCTGTTTCGTAGTTTCCACCTAAAGGTTCCACGGAGCTCCAGGCCATGCCCCCGTCAGAGGCGGAGAGAGGCACGGAAAGGGTGCGGGACCCTGGGAGGGACCTCTTCCTCTGGGCCATTGTGCAGAACAGGAAGGAGCTGGCTGAGATCGCCTGGGAGCAGGTACGGCTCACCTGGAAAGAGGGAAAGGCCATGGGTGAATGGCCATTCTATGATTCTCTTCTGTGAGTGTCTGAACTCCAGTTTCAAGAAGGAATTCTTTTGCAAATTATACTCAGAAAAATATTTTTCACCAGTCTTCTGTGTAAAAGGCTACAATAGTGGCTTTAAGTTACAGTAGTTTCACTTATTTGGGTTGTAAGGAACTGTAGCTCGTACTCATGTAGATCATTTGGTGTGTGGGGTGAAGTGATCAGAGCATCTTCATTGATATTCCCAGATGCATTTGCTGGTTCTGTTTGCGACCTGGTCAGCTGGTCAGCTAACTAATATCACCCTGTTCTGTGTGCCTCTGCAGTGCAGGGACAGCATGTGTGCAGCACTGGCCGCCAGTAAGATCCTGAAGAAGCTGGCACAGGAGGAAGATGATGAGGGAGATGAGGCGGACAGGATGAGGGACTTGGCTGATCACTACGAGAAACAGGCCATTGGTACCCAAGCCATGCTGAGCCAGACGCATCCTTCTGCTTTACTTTTGTACTGCTGTAAACTAATTCTAATATCCTTCATCAACTTTTGTGCCATCACCTCAACAGTTATATGCTTCCACACGATCATGAGGATGCTGTTATTTCAGAGATGGATTTTCATTCTTGTCATTCCTCCGTGCTCTGGCTCCACCTGTGATTCCGCCCATACCCACCCCTGGTTACGCTCCATCTCTGCCCCCTGCAGGTGTGTTCAGTGAGTGCTACAGCCAGGATGAGCCACGTGCCCAGAAGCTATTGATCCGGATATCTCCATCCTGGGGCAGAACTACTTGTCTGCGTCTGGCTCTGGAGGCCGATAACAAAAGTTTTGTAGCCCAGGCAGGAGTGCAGGTAAGATACAGGATAGCTCTGCCTTTCAGCTTGACGAAATGTTCTACCATAGTTGCTGCAGTCAGACTGAGGGTCAGTACTAGACTGCCCACACTCTTTCCATACTGTGATCTGCCCAGTACCAAAATAGTCCATTTCTTTTTCCGCATCATGGCAAAACTGTCACAGAGCCAGCTGAACTCCTTTCAGTGACTTCTGAAGTTTTTCCCTTATGATGGCCAGTGGCCAGTCTTCCTGTGATAGCTGCCAAAGGGGTGTCAGAATCAAAGACATCCAGGATCTTCTAAGAATAGCCTGAATAGTTTTCTGTCTAGGGAACATCCTGTCATGTGCCAGTGCTTTGACTGCAGATTTCAGCTGGATTCCACGTAAGAGCTATGTGACAGGGATGTGTTCTGAGGAAGAGGTTTTGGGTATAGGGAGTAAGGGTGTTATGAAGGGGTGGGTGTACCCTCTCGGGGGCTGAGGAGTGGGTCTTTCCTTTCACCCTGTCCCCCACCACAGGGACTGCTGACCCAGATCTGGTGTGGGGAGCTGGCGGTGGACAACCCCCAGTGGAAGGTGCTGCTCTGTATGTTGTTCTTCCCTCTTATCTACACGGGCCTGATAACGTTCAGGTGACTATCAACATCACCCCTAAGTGCTGTACTTAAGAGAACATCTTCCTAATCTTTTTTAAGTAATCAATGGAAAAGCTATGCATTCTTGCAGCATGCAGTCATTCCTCCGATCTACCACAAGGTGACAGTAAAAGCCAGTAAAAGACAACACTCCTCTTCATCCTTGTTACTGTGACACCTGCCCACAGAGTGGAAAAATGATTATTCTTTAAATGTATGTAGAATGTCTCTACCGTAAGGCGTGGGAAAGTGGGGATCAAGAACTTTCCTGAAAGTTGGGGTGGCAAAGGAATTCAGACAATGGAATTCTGAGTATTGGTTTTGGTATTTTCTTGCCACCATTGCAATATTTGAAGCGGCTACAGAGTATGCCAAAGACAAAAAGGGACACTTTTCCAAGGTGACATGAGTTATTTCAGCAAGAATTTCTCTTTTAGGCGTGATGAAGACATTCACAAGGAGACTCAGCGGTACGAGGAGATACGCAACATGGAGAACGTGACAGGGAGCACTTGTGACGCCAGGATGAAATATCAGATACAGTAAATGTTCTGTCTGGACGCGTCAAGCCCATGAACTCCATTTAAATTTTGAACCCTCAGACCTGATTTTGACAATTCCTAAATCCTGCCTTTCTTTCCACCTTACTCCATTTCCAAAATAAACGAATTGTTTCACTTATTTGACTCAAAATGAGCAAGGCGAGTGCTTTCCTTACTGATGAATGTAGAGGAATTGTAGGTGATGGACTCTCTCCCTTGCTCCGCCCTTCTCTCTTCAGTGACTACCTGGATCGTGCAGACCTGCGGCCGCTGAAGTGTGTGTCTCGTCTGGTCAGCTTCTTCAGCTCGCCGCTGGTCAAGTTCTACTGGAACATCGTGTCTTACTTCGGCTTCCTGTGGCTCTTTGCTTTTGTGCTGATGATTGACTTTCAGACCCAGCCCTCCTGGAAGGAGTATTTGCTGTATGTGTGGCTGGCCTCGCTTGTCTCTGAGGAGGTCCGCCAGGTGAGTTTGAACCTGGGTGTGGGGCACAGGTGTGTTATGTTCTATTATAGCTAAATTTGGGTGGGAGGGTAGAATCATTTGTTTTTTGGGGGGAATTTTGTTGTTTATTTGTTATTGGGGCTTCAGTGGTGGTTGGCCAAATATATAGTTTGACTCTAATAGTATGACTAAACAACTGCAATGATTACTGAGGGATGAGTAAGATTTTGTGAAATCTACAGCTCTGAAACAAGTTCTGACACATTTTGGTTGATTGTGTGTTCCATGTCCGCTCTGGACAGCTGTTTGATGACCCAGATGGATTTGGGTTTCGGAGGAAGGCCAAGATGTACATCAATGACCTGTGGAACATTCTGGATGTACTGTCCATCGTCCTTTTCCTTATTGGACTGGCCTGCAGGTGGGATGCCAGCCACTCTGTAATCATTTTTTCAGGAGACCCATCACAGATTTCAGTTGAGAGCATTATTTCATCAGATGCACACACGCAGTATAAGCTGGCTATGGCATTTAAGTTGAGAAGAGATCCCATGCCAGAAGTTTGTATAATGTGTTTGTACATCTCTTTGGTAGGTTGACAACAACTGTGTTCTATGCTGGGAAAGTCATCCTCTGCATCGACTTCATTGTCTTCTGCCTGCGTTTGATGGCCATCTTCACCATCAGCAAGACTCTGGGCCCCAAGATCATCATTGTCAGGAGAATGGTGGGTGGATATGACTGCAGGCCCCTCTGAAAACTGAATGTCCTCTGTACTGATGGGAGAGTGAGGCATCATGAATGATGTCATAATGGGCAGGGCTGATTCTGTGCTGTCAATCACTGGCCTGTGTAAGAGACTTCTCCACAGGAAAACACGATGTTTAGTTAAAATAAGTGAGTCGCTTACAGCACATGGTGGCTCCTCCTTCCTGCCCCACCACCTCTCCTCTGTATTGTGGTCCTGTCTTCTATGGGAACAAAAGCCTGAAGCATGAATTCATGAGGATGCATTGTATGGTAGTGTGGTGTATTCATTAAGAGGCATGAGCTGTTCTTTAACCAAGCTAAAGTTTGCATCATAGAGTCCCCAGTGAGGAGGTGTAATCATACCCTTGAGCTTCAGTAAATGCCCAGCTGTATAAATAGACAAGTATAAAGATGTAAGCTATTAACAATAAGTTGCCATGGATAAGGGTGTGATCAAATATGAAATTTTCTGATGCTATGGAGAATAATGTGAGACTCGAGAGTCTGTGTAAAAGATCAGCTCTCAGAGGGCTGACGCTGTCATTTCTTTGAATGCTTCTCCAAGACAGACCTGACATATCCCTGGGAAGTGAGGCTAACGTTATCCAGGCTCTGGTAGGTCAGTGCTCCAAGTCTCTGTCTATCTCTCCACCAGATGATGGACCTGTTCTTCTTCATGTTCCTGCTGAGTATTTGGGTTGTGGCATATGGGGTGGCCAAGCAGGGAATCCTGATCCACAACGAAGATCGGCTGAACTGGATCATCCGGGGCGCGGTCTACGAGCCGTACCTCATCATATTTGGGAATGTTCCTACCAATATCGACAGTAAGTGGCCACACATACACTCAAACACAATACTGATAACAGCGGTGACTGGGGGGCTGTAAAGTTTAGGGGGTTGGGGGAAGGGGGGTGCGGAGTGCGGAATATTTTGCCTATTTTGCCTATTTTATATGTTGCCTATTTTAATTAACAAATGCAATATAATACAAGCTCATTGCTTACAATGCAGATAGGCAGATATTGATGCCATTTCCCTACCCCACATTAAAACCCAAAAAGAACTGGCAACAGATTTTGTTTGCCTTTGACATGTATCCAAGGCAGGTATGTGCAACTAAGCATATCCCCTGGTTGCGCTGTGTCATCCAGATGTGGAGTTCGACATGAGCACCTGCAGTGTGAATGGCAGTGACCCTCTGAAGCCCAAGTGCCCTATCCTCAATTCCAACAACATGCCGGCCTTCCCAGAGTGGCTCACCATCATCCTTCTGTGTGTGTACCTGCTGTTTGCCAACATCCTGCTGCTCAATCTGCTCATCGCCATCTTCAAGTGAGTCCCCGGAACAACCATCCGCCTGTTTGTTGGAAAGGTGCTGATGCAGGTACTGGGGATTGATACCTCGAAGGAAAATAAGAAAGTCAGTTCCTCCCAAACTTGCCCTAATTCTGGGACATTTCACCCCTGCCCATTTTGGTCCCCAAACCATCAATCCTTCAAACTTTGGTAAGCAGGTTCACCTGCTCTGTATTTAACCTTTCCCTCTCTCCCTTGCTAAAGCTACACATTCCAGGAAGTGCAGGACAACACTGACTGCATCTGGAAGTTTCAGCGGTACGAGCTGATCAAAGAGTACCACAGCCGGCCAGCTCCACCCCCACCTTTCATCCTCCTCAGTCACCTGTACCTGCTGATCAAGCGCATGGTGCTTCGCCGGCCCCCGCAGAAACACAAGCAGTTCAGTGAGTGCACTGCCCACAGACTGCAGTGGGGGGGGGGGGGGGGGGATATCATTACACTACTGGCATTTAGCACACACTCTTATCCAGTGCAATTTACATCGGTTACAGTTGTTTTTTTTTTTTTTTTACAATGTCATCCATTTATACAGCTGCAGATTTGCTGAGGCAATTGTGGGTTAAGGGTACAGCAGCAGTGCCCCAGCAGGGAATCGAATTGGTAACCTTCTGGTTACGAGTCTCCTATGCTATACTGCTCCTGTGCTATACTGCCACCTAGTGCGAAGCAAAACCACTTGCTCTACTGTTTCTTCATGATGTGTTCTGACTGCAGTACAAATGACTCCGTCCTCTCACTCCCTGCTCAGGAGAAGAGCTGGAGCAGTCAGAGGAGGAGGAGCTGCTCTCGTGGGAGGCCTTCATGAAGGACAATCATTTGGCCAACAGCCGCCGGGACTGGAATCAGAGCATGGAGCGCCGCATCCAGGACACTGCTGACAGGTAGGATGTCAGTGCCAGCGTTGCTGGTTTCATCATTACTGTCATTGTCATTATTTCAGCAACCCTCGTACACTTTCAGCAAAACGTGAGTCACAATCACAGTGCAAAACAATACTGATGGATTCCCAGAATTAGCATTTGTCCTAAATGAGTTAATGGAAGCACAATATAGACTGAGCGGGAAACACCACTGGAATTTTGCCACTGGATTTCCTGCTGTCTCAGAAGTATTATATGTGGTTTGTTCATACTGTGGTTTAACACTTCAAGATACGCGCTCTCTTGAAACGCTGACATTTCCTACAGGGTGGGTGTTATGGTGGAACAGCTGGAAGGAGAGCGTGACATGGCAAAGAGGATGTCCAGCCTGGAGGCACAGGTTGCTATCCTTCTGATCTTTGAGCTGTACACCTGTTAACAAATTACAGTGCCAACTATCTCTCTCTAGTTGTATAGCCATATTCTCACTAAATACTAAGCCTACTCAGTCCCTGTACACCTCTTTACCAAATACTGTGCTTTTCCTCTTCCTTTATTTTTGCCTTCAGCAAACCATATGTTCTCTCTTTATGCTGACTCTCATCACTGTCCTGCAGGTCTCTCAGTCCACCAAAGCTCTTCAGTGGATAATAGATGTCCTCAAAGCCAAGGGTTACCAGTCTAAAGAAGACGCCCCTTCGCTCTGTGAGTTCACATAATTTCAAACTTTGCTTTGTTGTATGGCTGATGAATGTTTATTTACAGGAGGAGTCCGGTGTGTTTCTTTAGCCATGCAGTTTGAAGTGGGATTTCTTTCCACTCAATGACACGTAGTTATTGGGTTTATTCAATAAGCCGTGCTGGTCTGTGCTCCACTGGATCCTCTCCTGTTGTCCAGCCTTGTCAGGTAAGGGCAAGGACAGAGACCAAGCAGAATCCAGGCAAGAGCTGAAGACAGAGAGGACACGGTATCACGTGAACGCCCGCCGCTTCCGCTACCCCGGCAGTACCGTCGAGCGCTTCCCAGTGCCAGAGGAGAAGGTGCCCTGGGAGGTGCCAGATTTCTGTTACTTTCATCCACTTAATCTAGTCAAGTTAATCAATTAATTACAGGATTCACTAGTGTTTTTAAATAGTAGGCCTCTCTTTTATCAGACAAAGGCTGTTTTATGTGTTTCCCATGCTGTCTTCACACCAGAGAACTAACATCTGTTGTTCTGCAGGTAGAGTTTGACAGTTACAGTCCTCCCACTTACAATGCTGAGAAAATCCCCTCTATTCAGACAGAGCAGGCTGGCCAGTGAGTTACATTTGTCTCAGAGAGAATGTATTTATGTGACACCATGCAACAAATTCAGTCAAAATCAGTTTTTTTGTGACATGTAATGATGTTTTTTTTTTCTTTTTGACAGCTCTGACATCACAGCTTTGGAAAAATTCAGGTGAGTTTAGGGTTACGGTTAGGATTAAATTATTCTTAACCATTTTGGTTTTTTTCTGGATTTGCTGTTACAATGTTATAAAACAACTGTTTCCAGAAACCCAGAGGGACGAACAGGGATGAAGGGGAGAGGGGCACTGGATCAGCTGGGGCCCAACCTCATTCTGGACCCAGTCCTCACACGGTAAGGTTGGCCTGTGCAAATTAACATGAGGTGTGCTGTCTGAGGGTGCATTTCTCAACTGCATGGAAGAATACCTTGATGAAAATAAGCATTGTATCTACTCAATTAACCTAATGCCCATACCTACCTAAAGACCCACAGCATCTTTGACTAAAATAAGGCTAGTAGGTACAGCTATTGTCCTCCATCAGTCTATTTCAGAATGCGATTAGAAGGGGCTGAGGTATGGATGGGGATTCTGGCCATTTCACGTCTCAGATGAGATACATCAGAGCAGATAGGGAGAGAGCCTGGGGTTTGAGGTTTCACTGGTTTGAGTAAGGGTGGGATTTTGTGAGGAAAGCCTCAGGGATGTTAGAGTGCTGGGATGTGGCTGATGGGAGCGGAGTGTGACTGGACGGCTCGGAGGCTGTGAGGAGATGCTGTCTGTGCCGTTCCAGCTGGCGGGACAGTGAGCACTCAGCATTGGAGTTCCTGGCTGTGTGGGATGAGAAGGAGGGCATCTGGGCAATACCTGGGGTGAGCCACACACTTCTTTCACAGCACTGGAGGTAGGGTGTTGGGTCGTGTTTTAGGGGTACCTGAAAAACTGGTACAGTATTAAAAAAAGAAAACCTGAGAATGTTGACGCTTAAGGCTTAGTTGGATGAGTCAACCATTTAAAAAAATGGTTAAGGCTAACCGAGTGTTAGCCTGTGTTACCTTGTTACCTTGGTACATAAACTTTTTCTGTTTATGTTTGGTTCTGTTTTAAATGCTGCACAGTTTTCAAGGTTAAAGTTTAAATTAATGTCAAGCTCCAATTAAGGAAACATATTAAGTGATATGTTTTTCAGAGAGCAACCATACCTGCCAGCCACCTGAGCAGCTAATAGCATATAAAGTACCTGTAGTCTGGGACAGGTGTTGGTTGTGGTTTCTGTCTGTTTTTCTAAGAATGATATCGTGTCACCTTAAACACTTCCTCACAGGTGAGCATGGTCTGTCTTTGTGAGGTTTAGAATTCACTGTGCAGTATGCAGAATGGGAGTTGTGAGCAATCACTGCTGTATGAAAACTGCTTTACTGGATGTTTTCACCCTTTTGCCGTCCTATTTTTCCAAATTATGCAAGACACTCTCTGGTGCTAACCTGACTCAAGTGGTATGGGTCCTCTACAGTGTACCTCAGATAGGCACCGGCAGAGAATATTCTCCCTTTATCTCATGCTTTGCATGCTAAACTGCTGACCGGTGATGTTTGTCCACCAGGGGCCTGTGCAGGAAGGGGAGCCTCTGCCTCAGAGGCTGGAGAGAATACTGGGCAGGAAGCTGTACGAGCAGGTCAAAGCCAGAGTGGTGGCAGGAGCGGAGATAAACAAGGTAAAGAGAGACACACTCCCCTGTGCTTAGATCCAAACATAGATACACGCCTGGATCCAGAACCAGGCAAACACACACACACCTGGATTCAGAACCAGGCAAACACACAGACACGCGCACACACACACACCTGGATACAGAACCAGGCAAACACACACACCTGGATACAGAGTCAACACAGGTGCTTACATACCTGGATCCAGACATATGCATAGACGTACAGAGAAACACACCTGAATGGGAACCACCTGAATATAGAGATGCTGCAGGCCTACAGGTAAACTATATGAGAATAATGCTAGAAGGACCAGCTAAACATACTGTATATACTTGTGTCAGATGACAGGAATAAGACTCATTTGGCTGCATATATAACAAGTAAACATCAGTAAACACCTATCTGCAGATCTGCAAGCAATCTAGACTTCCATGAATTCCTTCATGCAGGGAATTGTTGTTGTACTTGGTTGTTGCAGGTGTATGAAGGTTACGTGGACGATCACAGGAACACAGATAATGCCTGGGTGGAGACAGCTGCTTTGAATATACACTTTGATCGGAGGGGTTTGTTGATGGCTGACCTGAACCGTATGGTAAGGCTGTATGCGCGCACACACACACACACACACACACACACACACACACACACACACACACACACACACACACACACACAGATAGATGGGACACATAATAATGATTCTCTAGCTAAATTATCTTAAAAACTTGGATTGCATCACTCTTCCTCTGTACATATCCCCTTTCCCACCTCCACTTTTTTCTCTTTTATGTGTTTGGGACAGAGTGACATCACTCCACTAAACGGACTCCACTTCCTCCCTCTTTCCTGTTTCCTTCAGGCTGAGAACAGCATGGCTTCAGCAGAGCTGGTCCGCTGGCAGGAAATGAGCAGCAAGACACCGGTGCGTGCGTACCAGAAAGAAGTCCTCCGCCGTGTTGGAGACCTGCACAGCATACGAATCTGATGGTCCACCTGTCACAATACCGCAAGGACAGTACAGGCTGCCAACAATCCCTGGAGCACTTTCACAGTGAATTCAGATGTGTACGGCACTGGAGAGAGATATTCTGCCCTGCGTGGTGCATCATAAGCATGGCTGCACATTCAAAATGAATTCACATAGGCTTTTCACATAAATGGCACTAGAATATCATGTATGTCCAAACCATTCTGTATGTCTGAAGTGTGATTCTGTGCTCTTGAGAGAATAACACTGCAAAATAACTTAATCAATGAATAATTAATGTATGCAAATCATGGACATAGCTTTCAAAAAGTCATACTTGAATAACATACATAAAAAATGTAATTTCTGTCAGTCTTGTAAATATATATATCACACACAACATGTTGGTGACTGTTAGACAATCTAAGCTGCCTTAGTCTCCCAGGAGGTTTGTGAAGTGACTAAAGTTGGTCACCTGTGTTCTGTTAGTCACAGATAACAGATCAACAGCACAGGCCAGGATGTATATACCAGTATGCACCTAAAAACAAGATAGAGCTGACAAGATATGACAGTGCTCAGTTATCCTACTACTTGTAATTTAAGAATGTGTATGTATTCACTTAGGTAAATGTGCATTCAATCACTGACTTGCCTTAATGAGATGCACAGTATATGAAGTTTAATTAAAAACGCTGCTCATAATATTCAATCAACACCTGAGGATGTTAAGAACGCCTTATGTTTCTGTTCTTAAACTTGGTTTATGAAACCTATTTCACATCCTTCTTTGCTTTTCATTTTTAGATGTTTTGTATTTACATGTCCTCCAAAAGTTGATACTTTTTAAATTTTCATTCATCATTTGTAATTTTCTACTACTTCATGACTATCGAACATCAAAAATTGCACAATCATTAACTATTCAAAATAAATAAAAATAAAAGGAACTGTTACATTGAAGCTTTTCCTTTTTTGAAACATTAAATATTTTTTTAATTAATTACCCCTATCGACACGTTTGCAATAAACATTTAACTGTGTTTTCATTACACCAACCATATTAGTGATTAAACATTATTATTTAAACATTATCTTATCCAAAGTGACTTTCACTTCGTGTCATATTTCTACTCTTAGATGGGTAAAACAAATACTCCGCACAGCATATATCTGCCCCCTAGCGTTGATCCCCTATCAGAATCCATTTTTATGTAGTCGTACGTACATACTGTATCACTGTGATTGAAATAATATCACTCAAGCTATAGACTATATTTCAGTTACTAATAGTTACCGCTGTGTAATCGTATGTTTTCAGATTAATGTACAGCGATCAAATGATCTAGAATGCCACCAAAGTGGAGCACTTTCGGTATAGGTTAACAAGGAGTATCTGACTATAGTGGATTAGTGATGCCATATTTTTCCCTTTTTACCTACTGCGTAAGAAACACTGATTACTTTCGGCGCAAGGTACCAATCCAAGCATGCTAATTCGTCCCAGGAAACTGGTTCGACACAAAAGAACCGGTTCTACACCCTTGTACCCCTTCCAAATTCGGGTACCGTTTACCTTAGACGAAACCAGAACCGTGTTAGCGCATGGGCCGATATGTCCTAAACAGACAGTTGGTTACGGATTCCGTATAAGGTACTGCATGACATTCCACGACAGCAATGCTAAAAATAGGCCAAAAAAATCCCAACAATGCGCTTTATATCGTTGCACGCATCACCGATCACCAGTCCTCAGGTGCGCAACGTTACAGGTGCAATGCGTGCCGAACGCGGAAGTGACGTTTCTGCTCACAAGATCTGGATTATACCACTGCTGGAAGCTGAGACGGAATGAGCGAGGAGAGGATGGTTGCGGTGTGGGAGAAATTCCAAACGAGGTAACGCAATGATTGTTAACACTTAGATCTGGTTTCCTACTTTGCGCAATTAATGTATGTCTGTGTGCCGATGCTCTCGTTTCGATTAGTTTGCTATCTTAGATAGCTCGCTAGCTCCAGCGAGTTACAAATGTAGCTGGCCAGCCTAGCTACCCTGTCAACCAGCTGATCCGGTCAGTCTGCACTGTTGAGAACCTTAATACCCTACTACTGTAGCATTCTTCGCGAAGCAGTCTTCATGGTTAAAATTCATGATTATAAATTGAACAACATACGATTTAACGTTCAATCAAGGTGGACTACAGAGCTGTGGTTAGATTTGTTTCTCACGGAGATGGCTTAGGTGCGCTTTGTTGAAACAAGCAACGTCAGCTATGCGTCTTGTTTTTTAAATACGGTGGCGAGGAACAGCGCAACATACTGTAACGATGTCCTCACGGTGAAAAGCGGTTAGCCTTTGCAACGCATAACAAGCGCTGTCATCTGTCGTGTTTCCGAAGTGTCCGAGATCCAAGCTGTAAGACGACTGGAAGGTGAGACCCGATATTCTCATGTAGCCGTAACGTTAGCTACCGCATCTTTCTGTTGATGCTGTCGGTGCTGTAGGTGACTGGACGCATCAGCTGAAAGTTAGACACGGTTACACAGCGAATCGTTTACTAACTGTACTACAGACGAAGTAACGTTGCTAACAACAGTAATGTAACTTTATCATCCTTGATTAATAATAAAGACTGACGAGTGCTCTTAAATGTCATTTACTGTATCAGTGCTTTGAATAGTCATCAATCATTTATTCTAAAAATGTTAAATGTAATTTTCTGTCTGCCCAAGCAGTTCAGTTGCAAAGAACGCTGAGAGCAGTTGTGTTGCGTAAAATAAATTGATCACCTTCTAAAACGTGATTTGTTCAGTCATGCCTTCTCGTGTTGACAAAATCGCTTTTTATTATGACCGTATAGCCTAACTCTAAGTGCTATTTCATGTTTGGAAAACTGGAGACAAAAATCAATGGAAAATGTCTGAACTGTTTAGGCCAGCAGATGTTCCTTCAGAGAATGTGAGGGCTGGCCTGCATTTGTGTATGTGAAATTTTTTGTTTCTGCACTTCATCAGAACTGATTCTTGCAAGTAATATAGTATCACACCTTTGATAATGGGGTAATGGTGAGAAGACGCCCAGTAAAAACAAATAGGCCTATCGCTACCCCTTTGCTCTGCTTAAGCTTACAGCAGGTCACTGTCATTTTATCAGCTGCTAAGCCCTTACAAATTTAGTATGTTCAGCTGCAAATGCATGGTGTGGTAACCTTGCTGGACCAACAATGTTGGCAAACCTCAGTGTAGAATTCACCTAGGATGAGGATGGGTCGAACAAATGGAGAATGATAAAATAATAGTAGTAATTATGGAGTTTTTTTTTTTTTTTATCTGTAAGTACATATAAATAGTTGTGGAAGCGTGGCTCCACCCCTCTCACTCTCGTGTCGAGGAGGGCGTGAAATGTGCAGTGTTTCTGTGACAGACACTGACAGCACCAGTTCCGCCACGTTCCATCTGGAGGACGCCCAGCACCTCAGGTACTGTGTTCTGTGGGCCGGGGTGTTGAAATGAGGTGATGATGGAGACGACGCCAGCACATGTCTCTCATAGTTCATCATAAGGGAGAGTGTACCCTGTTTTCCATTTGCCACCTATAGTAGCTGGGTTAGGCCAGCTGCACAACTAGGCTATACAATTATAATGTCAACAACAACATAATGTTGTACCTGGTATCAAGAAGTATGTTTATTGTCTCTAAAAATGAATGAATTGATTAGGAGAGTGTCATTAATGCTTTTATTGTTGATTATTGTGGCTGTTGATCTTTGTGAAGTAGAAGCCATGGTGCCTTTGTGGGTTTGTCCTACTATATGTGGGCTATTTGTGTTCTTGAAGGACCTAGGGGTGCTCAAACTTGTAAACAGATAAACCTTGGCATGAAACTTAAAATAGAGAATGTGTTTGTGTAGAAGAGCAGCCACTCATGTGGAAGATGTATGCAGTCTACCTCTGGTTTGGTTTACCTTACAGGTGTGTTGACAGCTTGGCTAAATTCAGGCACAGTTTGTGAGGTGAGCTCCATTATTTTGAAGGAGGATGCAGCCTGTGTTTTATTTTGTAACCTGTGTGACTTCAAAGTCTGAAAGAACAGAAACACCCCATTAGGAAAAATTAGCCCCCCCCCCCCCCCCCTCCATTTTAAGAATGTATATGGTAATTTTAAAGACATGCAGCGTATGGTATTTTTTCTGCCTAGAGCTAAAGGAAATGGGACTCTAGCTGATGCTGGCCTTTTTATTTTGGCTATCTAGGAGAAAAAAAGTAACATTTGGACAGCTTTTTTTAGAACATCTTTGCTGTCATTTTTAGAAACCTGTTTACCCAGTGAAGTACTGTACATGTCGTGCAGATGCTAATGCCTTTTTTGGAGTAAGATAATGTTACGAGGGAAAATTCATTGCTCTGCATTGTCCATCCAAGGTTGTTTTAGCAAATAAGAATAAACATTTTCCCTGTGTGTGTTTTTGTGCTTAAATACAACTATAACCTTTGTACGTTACATTACACATTGCGGTCATTTAGCAGACACTAAATGAGCGACTTACGTAGTTACAGGTTATCCATTTATACAGCTAGATAGTTATTGAGGCAATTCCCCAAAATTTAGGGTTAGAATACCTTGCCTGAGGGTGCAGCAGTGGTGCCCCAGCAGGGAATCGTACAAGCAACCTATTGGTTACGAGCCCTGCTCCTTACCACTATGGTACGCTGCCACCCCGGTGAGGAAGATTGTGGTTTCTGGGGCGGATCTTTCCATTCGGCTCGGATGTCCTGTCGTGACATCTAGCTGTGGAAGCTGAGCTGCTGAGGTGTCATTTAGGGATCTTCCGTGCAGCAGGTGGATGTATTCACGCCCTCCCCCTCAGTGTCCACTGTCCACGGCAGTGTCTCTGTGATGGATTCACATGTGGGGCTGTATTCACGCCCTCCCCCTGAGTGTCCACTGTCCACGGCAGTGTCTCTGTGATGGATTCACATGTGGGGCTGATTTGAAACTCTGATCGGATCCATGATTCATGAGCACTGGGGGAGAAGTGCCTACGGTGACTGCTACTGTTTCTGACAGCCGAGTTCAAATAGAGGAATTCCTGCAATGTTCATAAAATAGGAGGGCAAGTTCATATTCGAGGTACATGAGGTGCTGGTAAGATTTCAGAATGGCCTTGGCTGTCCCACATTGTGGAAAGCGTTTTATGTCAGGTAAACTTTTCCAAAACATCTATTGCTTTTCCCCATTTGTCCAAAAGTAAACCACAACAGACACTGTGATGGTATGTTACTTGGCTTTGGACCTACCTGCAGTCAGGTGTAAATAAGAAAGCTGTCTCACCTGTGGGCAGATGTTCAGAGTAATGAAAGTGAAAGAGGAAAAGGAAAGGAATGGGTCAACACAAAAATGTCTTGGATTGCTCTTTTATGTGACAACATTAGGCTCTCCTCGTGATGCTGTTGCATGGCAACGCGTTGTCTGGGGAACCCCGGGATCGGAACTGTGTAAGGGTTCTGGAAGCACTTGCGTCACGAAGAGGGACGTGGCCTGTGGGACAGGATGATCCTTTATGTAATATGCATGCGATAACAGCAGTGCCGTCATCTCGCTAATCCTGACCTTGGAAAGACACCAGATATTTCCTGTTGTTATTTTCATAGGAATGTTGCGAACAGGGGATTTTTGTGTCTCATCAAAGAAAAAACATTGTAGTTACATGAACGCTGAACAAAAAAAATTGCTTCGAACTACAAGTATCTGGATTGAGGTATGGAGGTGGCCAGTTGAGTTGATTAGTTGAGACTGCTAAGTTTGTGCTCAATTACACATTGTGTAATTTTGTTGTCCTGAACAATGACAATAAAGATCTCTTATCTCTTATCTCTTAATTAAGAGATGGTGGGGTTCAAAGTTCAGTTCTGTGTTGGAGCAGATGGCTGAGGGAGGGAAGAGAGTTCAACTTCCTAACAGCCTGGTGGATGAAGCTGTCCCTCAACCTTGAGGTACGGGCCTGAAGGCTTCTGAGTCTCCTCCCCGATGGGAGGGGACTGAAGAGCGTGTGCGAAGGATGAGTGGGGTCAGCAGCAATGCTACTTTTTAACCTTAAGATGTCTGTCTGTCTGTTTATATATTATATATATGTTTATATATATAATATATCTTCGTTTCTTTGAAGAAAGAGCATTAAAAATTTCAGAATTGATTTTTTTAGCTGACATTTTTGACTCGGTTTGCTTTTATGTAAAACAATTGAGCTATATGTCATACTGTAAGAATTCAGAACTGTAAAAAGACCGTCATCAGTAAGGATTACTCCACTCATATCGGCTATTCAGCGTTTCACTTCTGTTTTCACAAGTTGCTTTTGCGTTGTCGGTACAATAGCTTTGCTGTGCTCTTGAACCAGTTTGTCCATTGCAATATCCCTGTAAGGTCTGAGCCTGGTGGTACTTCTCTGTACTCTTTGAAGCCACAGCAGTGGGTTGGCTCATGTCTTGTCAGGAAGGGAGGGCAGCGATGTCCAGACCTGGTGCGGTGCTGTGCAGCTACTAGCTCCTCTGCTTTGCATGTACACTGGAGATATTCTCAGGTTTTTTTCTTTAGCAGTCTGATTGATTTGCATGTATGCGCTTCAGTGGCTGAGTTGCTGGAAGGGAGAAGATGGTTGGCCGTCGGCTTTTCCCCAGTCTGACGCGTTAATCCCGTGTCACCAAACTGGTGTTAAACTTGCATAGTGCCGGCAGAGACTGTAGGTCTGTTATCTCTGGGCCTCTCTGGGTCTGGTGTCTGTGCTGAGAATTGTGTCTGAACACACTTCATTTTGTGAAGTGCAGTATAGCCATGGATGACGGGAGAGAGAGAAGGAACGTGTGTCTGTGTGTGTCTGTGTGTGTGTGTGTGTTTCATTGTCAACAGTCATGCATGTACATGACTGCTCAGGAACATGTGAATCCATGTGTGCAGGCCCTACTGGCTTTCTCTTCACACTGTATGTGAGCATGGCCATACGCATTCATGCTTGACTGCGCCTATATGTATCTATGTATCTTTATTGGTGTGTGAGTGTGTGCACACATGCATGTGTGTGATTGTGTGGGTGTGTGAATTTGTGCATACGTGTGTTCATGCATTCTGTTTGTGTGTCTGTGTGTGTGTTCTTGTGTGTATGTTTGTGCGTGTTCGTGTGTGTGTGTGTGTGTGTGTGTGCGTGTGTTTATGTGTGTGTATGTGAGTGCGTGCGTGTATGTGTGTGTGTGTTGTGTATGTGTGTGTTGTGTATATGTGTGCGTGTGTGTGTGTGGTGTGTGTGTGTGTGTGTGTGTGTGTGTCTGTGTGTCTGTGTGTCAGTTCCAGCTGCGCATTGCATGGGGGCAGCTCCTGAAGCACATTCAAGCAGAAGAGGCCAATCAAAAGGAGGAGGCTGGGCCACGCGAGCTGTGTGTGTCTCAGTGGCTCTGTCCCCGGGCCCTTCTGCGTGTCCTTCCTCATTCCTGCACCATAACACCGCTCTAACAAGGCTGTCTGTGCTCCATCGGCCTGGCTGGGCAAGGCCTGCTCACGGGCATCAAAAACCTCAGTCAGGCTCTCTCCCAATGAGCAAAACAAACATGCTTCTTCTTCTGCTTCTCTTCCTCTGGAGAAGAATGCCAGGGTTAGCGGGACAGTGCAGTGATGGTCTTCAGGTCTGATGGCGGAGGAGTGGGTGTTTGCCCTCTGAGTGGCCTTTGTGTGCATTGTGAGGGGTGAGCTGGTGTGTGCGTGTACGTGTTTGGCCTCTCAATGTTGAATGTATAGGATTGGAGAGATCAGTGGTGTGTGTGTGTGTGTTTTGATATATTTTGTGTGTGTGCGGGTGTGTTTTTGTGTATGCGTGTGATGCGTGTGATGCATGTGATGCGTGTGATGCATGTGATGCGTGTGATGCGTGTGATGCGTGTGTGCGTGTGATGCGTGTGTGCGTGTGCGCGTGTGTGCGTGTGTGTGTGTGTGTGTGGACTGTGTCATGGCGGTTGCTGTCCAGTTGGCTTCCCTTGTGTGCAGTGGCTATATTTACCACTGCCTGCAGCGCCTCATGGGATGGTATTATCACGCACGAGTGGAGGAGGAGGTGCCGCAGTGTAAGCACATGAAACAGCAGCACTCCTGGCCCCTCCCCCTTTTTACTGCCTTATTCTCAGCCTCATCCCGAGCTGCGCCTGACCTCAACCCCCCCAAAACATCCAGCTGGCCCATACTGAAGACAGCCTCTTCCTCACTGACATCCCCCTCCTCCTCTACAAAGGTCCTTTCATCTCCAGCGCACTCCTCTTCTTGACAAAGGGTCGTGGTAATCGGACTCCAGCTGCATCATCTCCTTGCGTATTGCAGGAAGAACGCTGCAAGGGTGATCAGGTGGAATGCAGGGTACCATAGTGCTAAGGAACAGGGCTTGTAACCGAAAGGTTGCTGGTTTGATTCCTCGCTGGGGCACTGCTGATGTACTCTTGGGCAAGGCGGATAACCCAGAATTGCCTCAGTAAATATCCAGCTGTATAAATGGATAACATGTAACATGTAATTGTAATCTATGTAGGTCGCTCTGGATAAGAGCATCTGCCAAAAGACAATGATGTAGTGTAATGTAATGTTTGTCACCACCAGGTGCGCATGCATCCTCTGATTTGGTGCTTAGTTCCTGCTAATGGCAGGGTGTGGAAGGGACACACTGTCCCGGGAATGCCCGGTGTGCTAGTGATGCTCCCTCTGCTCCAGCACTGGTGAGGCAAAGGGCATGCCGTATTGGCTTTCTGTCAGAGGTTGTTCTCTCTGCACTCCACTCAAGGTGGAAGAATCCTCTCTCTCTCACACCCCCGTCCTGTGCGTTCAAACAGAACGTGCAGTGCAGCTTCTGTCTGGAGGACCAAAGGAACAGTACGTTTTATACTCCAGAAATCAAAATAGTGCATTCATTCCAGAAAACACCCCCGTAGTTAGGTATTATGTAATTCCTCCACTGGCATGGTACATGGAGCTGCTTTCTTGAGGTCAAACCACAAATATTAAATTAGACTGAGGTCTTAAAATAATTGAGATAGTGAGTTGCGAGCATTGAATTTATGTGATTTTGTTAACCCCTTCTTTGTACATTCGGGTGAATACTTGGGATTGCTGACATGCTGGAATGTCTGTTTTCATCCAAAGTTGAATTTATTGGAAGAGGCAACAAAGTTTTTGGCCCAAATGTCCTGGTATGTGTTCCTATCATAACAAGGGCTCCAGGACCCATAGATGGAGAAACAACCCCCAATCATAGTAGACCCATCGTAATCAAACATAGTATGATTATGAGTGACAAGTCATGTGCCAAATCATGACAAACATAGCACTTTGTAAAGCAAAATTTTTCTGATATTTGTACTTTTATATTTTATTAATAAGAATAAGAATTTAAAAAATACATTAATATGCAGCGTAAAAGACAAATGTGTCCAGTGTTTTTCCCAAGTTGTTTTTCATTGTTAATTCACTGTAGGTAGTCTAGTAAACTCGTCCGACTGCACAAGAGGCTATGCGTTTTTTCGGTTTTGTGCACTGTCTGTTGTGAACCCAGCCCTTTCCAGTAAAGAGCAAGCCAGACAAAGGAACTGAGACAGGCAGAGAGAGAAAAACACAGAACAGGCCGGTGGAGTCGGGGGGTGAGGCTTGCAGGACAGATTTTGAATTGTCGGGTCATGACATCAGTGGTAACTCTGCAAGCTCTGTAATAATGAATTATACTCTGCTTCGCAATTTCTTGTCTGTCCAAATGGTGGACTGTTTTTTTCCCTAAAATCTGGTAAATGATGGATAATCATTGGTTAATGGGGACCCCTCTGCATTGTCTGTGTGTGTTTATCCTCTGATGGGTTGCCCCTGGCCAAACCCCCCCCCCCAATCAAATAAGTGAAATGCTCCTGCCCTTGCCAGCCAATAGGAAAACAACAGCACAGCCATGCCTCTTTCTCTTACTTTCCTCAGTGTGGCTAACATAGTTTTGCCCTCCCCTCTCAGACACACTCACACACACACAGATCCGTCTCCTCAAGCACATGATGGAGTTCTGCTTCAGACAGCTAATTAACGAGACTCAGTCCAGCGGTAATTACACCCTGTATTTTCTCTAATCCTGTTTACGTTAACATCTCTGCTTTTAGAAATGGCTGATCAGCAGAAATCACAGGACGCTCTGATCATAGTTTCCACCCAAGCAGTCTTTTAGGTTTGCTAGTTCTTGGTTCTTGAGATGAAAATGGCTTGACCGTTTGTGTGGTCATTAATATCTGTCACTAATTATGAATTGGTCCTGAATTGTTCTGTATCATTTCCCAAAGATGACAACCACAAAGCCAACAGTGCTGACACACAATTGACAGCATTTGTAATTGAGTCAATATGTGGATGCTCTCTGGATGAGGACCGCTCTGGGCTGTGATTCTTCTTTCACAGCAGGGAACATGTGTCAGTGTTCTTTCTATTCTGACAAACACGTTTTTTTTTTTATTACTATTATCTGAATGGATGTACGGTTGGACAGTATTTGTAGACTTAAGTTCATTCTAAGGATTCGTTTTCATTCTTATTTCAGAGAACTGTGTTTGACCTGTACCCAGAATTCCACTAATGCCTAGTGCTGGAATGTCCATTTTCTTCCAAGCTTGAATTTATTGGCAGAGGAGACCAAGTTTTTGGCCCAGATGTCCTGATATGTGTTGGAGTTCTTAACTCCCAATCATTCCCAGAACGATACCCAGAATTCCACTGATGCACAGTGTACCTAACCCTTTTCCAGTCTTCAGTTGTTTGTGGAGTCAGAACCGAGTGTTGTGGGAATCCTGACCTTTGACCTCTGTGTTTGTGTGTGTTTGTGCAGGAGACGAGTAGGACGAGACCAGCTCATCTGCCTGTTGACTTGCTACACATGCACCACCTTCACAAGGACCTGAACTCTCTCTGAAGTCCTGCACCATGACAGTCATCCGCCAAACAGGTAAGAGTTGGGTTGACTCGTACAGTATTAACTCGGCAATGGTGTCACAGGTGCTGGTCAGAGATTAGGCTGGGATTACACCAAGTGGATTTGGGGCCTCATCTCATTGTACATAGCACTGGTCCCTGTCACTCCTGCAGCGACATCAGTTCTGGGGTTTTATTAAATCGTGTACTTCAGAGAATGATAAGTAAACTTAGGCGAGAAATGAACAGGTTCTGTTTGTCAGCCGAAGCCTCTGGTGGTAAAATGTTACTGTTGGAGCCACTCAGTCAGTTAGTGGGTGAGCCTGTCAGTCAGACAGATGGTGAGTGAGTGAATGAGGAACAGTCATTAGGGCTGTTTATAGGGCTGCCTCTTCCATTCACAGAGTGACACAGTAACGCAGCGTTTGACATTAATGGTTGTCCGGTTATCTGCAGCAACTAAATTTCACCAATCAAGAGGTTTTGGCAACCATTTCTTGTTGCCCAGGTGCCCATCTTAGCAGCCAAAAATATATATAAATAAACCAAAAACAAAACTGTAAACTCTGTTTCCTCTTTAAATAAAACTGTTTCTCTTTAAATCTGCCCTCATTGTCTTGCAGTGGGGGTGCACCTTCACAATATTAGCCTCTCACGGTTACAGCAAACCTGACAGTAAATTATTATCTCCTCCTGTCCACCTTTAAACCCAAAACTGTGTATTTTCATCCAAAAGAAATGCAGCATTATTAAGACCTTTGAATCCCATGTGTGAGTTTCATTATCAAACAAATTTGTGATTGAAAGTGGGGCTGACTACAGCCAGTCAATACTGCAATGTGATTGCAGTAGCCAGCATACCTCTGAACCACCCAGCTCTGCCTCTATCATGTTTGACTCATGGACACATTTCAATGAGACACCACTCATCTGACTTAACTCACACTTCATCAAGTAAAGAAAAAGAAATTGCTAGCTACACATTGTAGTTTTTATATCTCGCTGTATGGAATCTGTTTTGATAGAAAAAGCAAATTGTGTGGGTTACTCTGTTAGGTTTGCTTTGCATTGCTAGCTTTGAGGTTGAATTGCGGTGCCTTCAACTTAGCCAAGCTACATTAGCAGCAATCAAGCAAGCTAGCTTGCAGGAGTGCCTGTAGTTAGCTGCCTTCCAAAGGGAGAGGCAGCAGGATATCAATGTGTTGGTCTGCGATGTGATGAAACAAACTCATTTCATTTAGCTTGCTAACCTGGTTTTATTTTTAGCTGGCTGGCTAGCTAGCTACCTTGTATTCACATTGATTTAGGCAACCACATTTTAAAATAAGCATCGAGCCCTGCAGTAATTAACGGGCTAGCTCCGTCTGCTCACTCCACCTCTGCAGCTGCAGATTTACTGGAACTAGGTTGAGTCGTCTGGCTGTTTGTTTGTTGTGTGTGCATGTGAGTGGAGTGAAGCTCTGTACGTTTCGGCCTCGGCCTGACCCGTCACCCCCGGCGCTCCCCTCGGCTCCCGCCACGGCAGCCCTCCGACCCCGCGGCTGCTGTCCGATTCGCCGGCTGCACCTGCTCCCTCAAAGAATGAGAAACCATCTGTCTTTTGTCCTGTCTTGGGCCACCACACATAGCTCACGTAGCGGCTAGCTGTGAGTCATGGCCGGGCGGTTGTGTTGAAGCAAGGGCTTGAAAGTGCTGTATACACCCCCCCACACCCCCACACCCCCACAGGGTCAGAAGTGGGCGTAAGTACAGCAAAAGGACTAAAAGTGCTTCTTCGGAGGGTTTAAGGGTGTGCGGTTGTTCATCTCATCTGCCTCTCTGTGGACTCTGTGTCAGTTTGTGTGGCATCTCCCTCTCTTTCTCCCTCACCCCTACATCCCCCCCCCACCCCCCCGGCGCTCTCCCTTTGTTCCCAGTCTGTGAATGGTCTCATTGTTTGCTTCCAGTCTGTGGGCAGGTATTAAACCCAGAACTATGCAACCGTGGCCAAAGACAATTCCCCAGGTGGTGTGCAGCACAGAGATAACTGACATGTTTGCTTTGGCGGGACCAAGGGTCCTTTCTTTAATTACTGAAGCGTGGAATCGGGGTACGTAGGAGGACATGGCAGCTGATGTACGCCAAAGGCTCTCGAACGTGTTTGAAGTTGGAGAGGTCATTTTGTCACATTTTACCAGCCTGTCCTCGTACCTCAATCGCGCATGTACACCAACGCTTCCTGAACGCGTTTGAACACGGAGGGGTCATTTTGTCACATTTTACCGGCCTGTCCTCCCACACCCAGTGTAGAGCTACCTGATCAAAGGGCTGTTTACCGCACCTCACTTTCGCTCGCAGTCTCGGTGTGCAGGCGCGTTCGCAGCACAGACCCTCCCGTGAGCCGGCACCCGGGGCGTTTGGGACGTGTGTTTTTGGTGTACCTGACTTCTGTGAGTTTTTGCCTCACACATTTCTCACCCCGGTGCTTAAGGAGGCTAAGCTATCTGCAGCCCCTGCATGTGACTCTATAGGAGTGATTAGCACCACCGCTGACGCAGTAATGATTAACTCAAGAAAGGGGAAATTGTTTGTGAGAGACATTGAGCTGCAGGTACAAAAATGAGGTAGAAAGTAAAAATAGCAAAATTCACAGGAAAGAATGTTAATCCAGTTATGAATTTGGACAAAGGAAGTAGAGTGGCTGGTAATAAAAATGCCGATGCTGTCACTGGACACGTACACATACTCGCGTACACACGCAACAAAAACAAAAACACAAACACATAAACACACACATGCACAGACACTCACACACACAGAAACACGCTCACAGACACAAAAATGCACACTCTCACACATGCAGAAACCCACATGTACACTCACAAACACACACACAAACACACAGCCACCAAAATGTACACACATATACACACACACACAGAAAGACACAGCCAAACACTCACAGATATAGACAAAGAAATACGCGCACAAACAGACATATACACACACACACACACACACAAACGCACTCACCGACTCAAAAATGCATGCACACGTACACACACAGGCATAAACACGCACACACACGTATACACACACATAAACACACACTCACAGATGCAGAGAAATACACACAGACAGACAGACGGACATACAGAAATGCACACACACATGCACTCGCTGTGCTGGGGGCTGGGATGAACCCCCCCCCCCCCCTCGCAGCACACGCTCCCTCCTCCCCTCCCCTCCCCTCCCCTCTGTAGCCGTGTCCTCTCTCAGACTGGCAGCTCCATTCATGAAAAAGCGTGACGTGGGCAGTGCGGAGCACGCCGTCCCACAGCCGCCCACTCTCCTCAGACGCTGCCGGATCCAGGGGGAGGAATCTCCCCTCCGTCGCCCCTCTCCTTCTCCGCCAGCCTCTGCCAGCGTGCGCTCCCGGCCCCGGGCCGTCTCTGCCCCGCTCCGCGTGAGTGTGTGTGTGTGTGAGTACACCGCTGCTGCCGCACTGCAGCCTGCCGGGGATCCGTGTGTATGTGTGTGTGTGTGTGTCTGTGTCCGTGTCCGTGTCTGTGTCCGTTTCTGTGAATCTATCTGTTCCTGTGTGTGTGTGTGTTTCCGTGCATCTGTGCATCCGTGCGTGTGTGTGCGTGTGTGTGTGTGTGTGTGTGTGTGTGTGTGTGTATTTTTATAGGGCTGTCTGTTTCTGTGTGTGTGTTTTTCATGGCTCTGTCTGTTTCTGTGCATCTGTGTGTGTGTGTGTGTGTGTGTGTATTTTGATGGGTCTGTCTGTTTCTGTGTGTGTGTCTGTGTGTTTTTCATTGCTCTGTCTGTTTATATGCATCTGTGTGTGTCTGTGTCACTGTGTGTGTCTGTTTCTGTGCGTCTGCGTGTTTGTGTGAGTGCATGCAGTGTTTGTGTGCTTGTGCTATTTTGGGCTCAGTCAGGGAAACGTGTGTGTTCTGTGTACATGTGGTGTTCGGGGCTCATTCAGCGAAGTGAGAGTGTGCGTGTGTGCGTGCGTGAGGGCTATTTTTAGCTCAGCCGGTGATGCTGGTGTTTGATGCAGAGGTTTTTGCTGCCCTTTGATGAAGGACAGGTAGAGTAGTGGAGTGGCTGAGCTGAAAGTCTGAAGCAGACGCGTTAGTGCCGTGACATTGTAATAATGACGACGCTAATGCCTTCTGTCCACAGAGCAAATTTTTCTGAGGAGATTTTTATCCCTTTGCGCTCCCCCTCTCCCTCCCTTCTCTCTCACTCTCTCCATCTTTCCTGCGATTTCTGTCCCTTCACTCTCCACCTCTCATTCTCTCTCTCCCTACCTCCTTCTCTCCATCCCCTCTGTCCCTCTCTCTCTCTCTCTCCCTTCCTCCTTCTGTCTTTCCTTCCCTCTCCCTCTCACTGTCTCTCTCTCTCCCTCTGTCCCTCTCTTCTCTCTTTCCCTCTCTTTCCCTCTCTCTCCCTTCTCTCCCTCTCTCCCCCTCCCTCTCCCTCTCTCCCTCCCTCTCCCTCTCTCCCTCCCTCCCTCTCCCGCTCCCTCTCTCCCCCTCTCTCAGTGACTCTGAGCAGGTTTATGTAACGTGGTGCAGGATGGCGAGCCGTCAGCGGAGGCTGACAGGAGAGGAGGGTTAATCTGAGAGAAGCGCTGAGAAACGCTGGAGCATCAGCGGCAGGAACATTTGTCCCAGGCTTCACACTCAGCCTCCTTCCTCCCTGCAGCCTCGGCCCGCCGCGGATCCCCGGCACAATGCTCCTCTGTAATCAGAATTAAAATAGCATCCTGTGCCCTCCTCCGCCTCCCCCTTGGCAGGGCTCGGGGGTTTTGTTGTTCGGTTTGTGGCTCCATTGTGCTGTCACCGCGTAAGCCTGCAGAGGGAGAGAGCCCACAACGCGGGCGTTCGTCCCGGCCTTCGTCCCGGCGGCCGAATCTGGCCCCCCGTTCTCCTCTTTACGTGTCACGCACCGTCATACATAACCCTCCGTTGTCTTCGCTAATAATGGTGTCAGTCATGGACAGCCCCTCGCAATATTCTGTCTGTCTGTTTCCCCGTCCCCGTTGTTCTTTGACTCCCCCCCTCCCCCCACCCGGCCCCCCCTTCCTCTTTGATAGCACAGCGGCGGATGTTTGAGGAGCAGCTGTGTTTCCTGGCGGCCCGGCCCCTCTGCAGTTCAGAGGTCAGACTGCGCGCTTCAGATGGTGCCGGTTCCTCTTGTGTCCTTTGTTGTCGCTCGAGGACTTTTTTTTTTTTTTTTACCCCCATTAGAGATGCGCTGGGATGAGCCCACAGCTCCTCTCCCCTTTTCTCTCTCCCCCTCTTTCTTTCTCTCCCTCTGTTTTCCTTCCTCCATTTCTCTTTCTTTCTCTCTCTCCCTACCTCTGTTTCTCTCTTTCCTTTTTTCTCATTTTCTCTCTCTCTCTCCCTTTCTCTCCCTCCCTTTCTCTCTCTCTTCCTCTCTCTCCCTCTCTCTTCCTTCATCCCTTTCTCTCTTCCTCTCTCCCTCCCTCTCTCTCTCTCTCTCTCTCTCTCTCTCTCCCCCCCCCCCCCTTTCTCCCTCTCTCCCTCTCCCTCACTCTCTTTCTCTCTCTCCCTCTCCCTCCCTCCCCTCCACGCTCACTGCTGGGCGCGTCTTGTCACAGCCTGAAAAATGGCTCCTGTGGGAGGTTTATGATTGAGCCTGACCGTGAGCACAGGGGCGGCGTGGCTGTGGAGGCCGGTGATATTTCTCCCGCTGCTGTCAGTGTTGCGTGACGAGGGCAGATTACTCAGCACGGCCGGAGCCTGGGAAGCACGGCCGAGGCGGCGTGACGTCTCAGTGGCCGGCGCTGTTTATATTTACCCATTTTTCACGCTGAGGCTTGCGCTGAGGATATTCTCAAAGACAGTGTGCATGTGTGCATGGGTGTGTGTATGTGTGTGTGTGTATGTGTAAGAGCGAGTGTCAGGCTCCCTTATTGGTTGAGATTAGCTGACCCTTTGACCTGTCTTGCTGTGGGTTTGCACAATGCAGTTGTCCCTGATATGATCAAAGATGTACACTGCCAAGCTGTGTGAGGATGTGACATTGGTGGAATAACTTCCTACAAGCTTTTATGGCCTTACAGGAAATACACAAAGGCGGAAGAGAAGGGAATGCATATAGTGAAGTTTATCCCACTGAAAGGAGATTGTTATTAGCAGTGGCATCTGCTCGTGGTTTGACCCGGACTGATGATGGGACAGAATTTCTCATTAGTCTGTGGGCTGGAGATTGCATTCAGCAGAAGCCTGGAGGAATCGGTGAAAACAAGCTGTTTTCTTCTGCTCATGGCGAGGTCGTGCGGATTCTGCGATCGCTGTGTTTCCGCAGTTCATGGTGAGGTCATGCGGGTTCTGTGATCGCTGTGTTTCCGCAGTTCATGGTGAGGTCATGCGGATTCTGTGATCGCTGTGTTTCCGCAGTTCATGGTGAGGTCATGCGGATTCTGTGATCGCTGTGTTTCCGCAGTTCATGGTGAGGTCATGCGGGTTCTGTGATCGCTGTTTTCTCGTGTTCTTGTTGAGATCGTATGAGCCTAACCATCAGTCTTTTTCGGGGGTGAATGCAGTATTGGAATAGGCTGCATAATCTGTAGTGTAAACACGCACTGTGTGAGTTGGTAGAACTATACTGATTGCTGTCAGTGAGACAGGTATTCAAGTTCCAGAATGAAACGTGATGTGGAAGAGTTTGGGGCCCATCTAGGAGCAACAGACTTTTGATCCCAATCCAACCAGCCCCCTGTGTTTGTAATGCCTACTGTCTGATGTTTTATTCCACTTCTGTTCAATGGAACACACGTGCCCTTAACAGTATATGTTCGCTAACTAATTTCTGCTCCAATTGAGATTAGAATGGTGGCTTAGGAGTGTAATGAGAACATCTTACCTTCCTTAAGCCAGGTTTTGAATTACTGATGGCTTTAAGCACTGCCTAGCCCAGTTTCCAATTTGATATGTATTTGTGTGGACTGTACAGTCAGCTGTGCACGGAATCAGTTTTTAAACTAAGATTATGCATGTGAGGCCTCCTTTTAAGTCCAGTGACAGAGTGTGAGCTTTATACTCTTGTTTTTTACATTATCACCTTATAAAACAGAAAAATAAAGCTAGGGGTGATTACAGCTAAACCCTGAGCGGAGATATCCCGTGCTTAGCAGGGAGAGTTGTGATAAATTCCTCCTGCTGTGTTTCTCCAAAACAGGGAAGACACGGCTTCTGCAGTAGAGAAAATGTGGTGTGGTGCTGCCTGTGAATATGAAAATCAGGAAACTGATTCGGAAACCTCAGACACATGATCTCTCCAACAGATGCCAGGAATCGTTGGCTAAGAGGCATCCTGTTCTTATCTTTGCCTGTGGTCTGGGTTTGGAGCGTACCTGTGCACCGCAAGGCAGCTGAAAGTGTTAGTCTGTGTTTTTTGTATACATGGGAACAGGGGGAATTCCTAACCCTCTGCAGCCTTGGGTGAGGTGCTTTCACTTTGATAGCAGGAGCCTCGGGTAAAACAGTTGTTTCAGGAGACTTTTTGAACTATGTGCATGCATCTAATCCCATCTTATATATTTGGAAGATTTACTTCAGGTTTTGTGTTGATATTGTGTTGGAAAGGTTCTCTCCTGTTCGTTATTTTGTGTTGACACTGGCTGTTTTTCATGTATGGATGGTGGTCTCCTTGTTTGTGTGATGGTTCCTGTTGTTTTGTTGGATGCCCTTTGTGCTTGACTTTGGGAGTCGTTCTGGATAAGAGCGTAGACCTGCTGGATGTTAGAAATGTAAATGTATCATTAAATGTACTCGTCATCTACATTGCTCTGGATAAGAGTCTCCTGTCTCCTGTGACTAAATGTAAATGTACGTGAGACGTATGAATTTCCTTGCTTACCTTTAAAAACAGTCCACCTGTCTGTATCTCATGAACAGTGGGGGTAGACAGGAAAAGGGTGTGGAAAGACAGGAAGGGGATTGTGGGTAAACTGGAGAGATGATGCCAGTGTAAGGGCTGATGGGGAAAGTAGACCTCCCCTTTGAGCCACTGTGCATCTTCCGGCTGCCTTCAGAAATCTCCCTGTCTTGCAGTGGGGAACTGTCACAGGAATGCTGGGATTGATGTTGTGGCAAAGGGCAGGCAGAGTGCATTGTGGGATACCACAGGGCCTAAATTGGTTTTTTGTCCCAGTAGCAGCTGTTTTTTTGGTGTTTGATCCTGGCTGCTCACAGCAGGGTTTCCTCTAATGAGTCCTGGAGTGATGGGGGATGTGTATAATTCCCTGTATGTGTGTGTGCCTCTGTGTTTATGCATCTTATGTCTGCATGTGCTGAGCACCGACCCATCGATCAAAGAACGGCACTGTGTGGTTGTAGGTGGATACCAACTATATCATTCTTGCTTTGTTCATGAGTATGTGGTTAAAGTGCCTTCAGCTGGCTGTGATGCAGATGTCTTTTATGGACAGGCTTCCTGCTTTTCTTCCTCATGGCTAGTGAGCAGGGACTGATTGCTTTACTGCCTGGAGCTGTGGGAATACGCAGATTATTGGCTGCTGTCAGATGGGCTCTGGGTGTGTGCTCTTTGGAGAGGAACCTGATCCCCCAGCCACACCAGCTGCTCCTTCCCCACTGTGGGGCTCTGACATGGGGGGGGGGGGGCGGGGGGGGGGGCGGGGTGGGGGGGGGGATCAAGGGCAGCCAATCAGATGGTACACCTCCAGTGCCTGCTGGGCTTGTGTGTGTATGTGTGTGTGTGTGTGTGTGTGTGTGTGTGTGTGTGTGTGTGTGTGTGTGTGTGTGTGCGCACTATATGTGCACAATATGTGTGTGTGTCTGTGCTTTGTGTGTATGTGCTATATGTATGTACCTCCAGTGCCTGCTGTCTGAGCTTGTGTGTGTGTGTGTGTGTGTGTGTGTGTGGGTGCACTGCAGTGTCTGAATATTCTAGTCTGTTTATCTGTATAGTGACTGTCTGCACAAAGAGAGTGCACAGTGTGGATGTAAATTGTGTTCATGGACAGTGGGTATGTCCACAGGCAGGCTGTTACAGAGAGAGACTGTATGTGTGCATTGGGCTCTAATTGTCCAGGACTATCTCTGGAGCTGAGTCTGGGGATTAAAGGATTAGTTCTTTATTCTGTCTCTGTCTTTCTCTCCTTCTCTGTCTGTCTCTCCCTCTCTCCAACCTGATCTCTCTGTGATCGAAACACATCTGTAATGCTGAGAAAGGTTTGAGTAGAGAGCAGGGTCTGCGGTTGCCAGAGTCTCGGTCACGCTTTCCACATTTGCTTGTCTTGGCTGATTTTTTTAGGGAAGATTTCGGGCCTGTAATCAAGGATCAAGCCCTTTTTTTCCTAACAGCCCAGACGTTATTCATGGTATAACAGCCTCATAATAGACTCTGGGTCGAGGTTAGTTAACCTCACTGCCCTTGGGCATTGCATATGTTACAGCCTTGACGGCAAGTCTGCCCATTGTTCTGATCGTAACTGTCATTAAAGATTTGAATGGGGACACAGGTGTGGGGTGGAAAGGGGGGAGTGGTGGTAGGATGTTGGTTGGCTTGATGTTTGGCTTATGACCAGAATGCTGTAACTCTAGGGCAGGGCTGTTCTATCCCTCTGTGCTTGGCTGTTCTTTACCTTAGCTTGCTGTATTTCAAAGAGCTGTTAGCTGTACTGAGTTCCGGGCAGATGCATTGCTCATCACATGCAAACTGGAGCGTGGAATATGGAGTGGTCAGTGCTACAGTGAGAAGCCTTTTACTAAAACCCTATCAGTTTTCCAGCACATGCTCTGTCGGAAAACCGCATCTCTTGAGTGTATTGGGCTGGGGTGGGGGGGGAGGGGATCAGACGGACTGTGTTGCTGCGGGACGTCTCGTCCTCTCTGCCCCTGTCTGTAACCCGGCCCCGTGGAACAGACCCGGGGTGGAATTACAGTGCAGGCCACTCACAAATCGCACCATCGTCTCTGCTGTGGAGGGGAAGGATTTACGGTATCTGTTACCTGACAGAGTACCCCCCCCCCCCCCCCCCACACACACACACACACACACACACACACACACACACACACACACACACTCTGCGGCCGGCCCAGGGTCCCGCTGCATTATTGATGCGCTGCTGGCTGCCAACTCAACTCTCTCTCACAAGGATTCAGTGCTGTATCTCACAGGGCCTCAGTGCTGTATCTCACAGGGCTTCAGTGCTGTATCTCACAGGGCTTCGGTGCTGTATCTCACAGGGCTTCGGTGCTGTATCTCACAGGGCTTCGGTGCTGTATCTCACAGGGCTTCGGTACTGTATCTCACAGGGCTTCGGTACTGTATCTCACAGGGCTTCAGTGCTGTATCTCACAGGGCTTCGGTACTGTATCTCACAGGGCTTCGGTGCTGTATCTCACAGGGCTTTGGTACTGTATCTCACAGGGCTTCGGTGCTGTATCTCACAGGGCTTCGGTGCTGTATCTCACAGGGCTTCGGTACTGTATCTCACAGGGCTTTGGTGCTGTATCTCACAGGGCTTCAGTGCTGTATCTCACAGGGCTTTGGTTTTCTCTCTCACAGGGCTTTGGTTTTCTCTCTCACAGGGCTTCGGTGCTGTATCTCACAGGGCTTTTTGCAGAATACATACACTCCCCTCTGGTGAACTCTCCCCCATTAGACCTTGCCCTGTTCACTCATCCGTGTTCTCTCTCACCTACAGCATGTGTACCCTTGACACGTACACACTGAATGGAGCGTAAATAACTGAGCAATCTATTGCATTACTTTCGTTATTTATACAAAATACTGTTTTGCTTTACCCTAAGATACACGGCTGCCAAGCAGTTCGTTTCAGCACATTGCACTGATGTGTCATGGTGAGCTGCTTCATCTTTTCAGTGGCAGTAGAGGCCAGTTTGTGTGGACTCGCCCTCAACCCCCCTCCTCCCTCCCTCCCCCCTGTCTTCCTCTGTGGTGTTTGTGTTTACGGAGACAGGATAAAATAATTCCCCTCTCTAAAAGCTGTTCCACCTCGGGATCTGCCAGTGACTTATGTAACCACAGTGGCACAGTGATTAAGTACCTGGCCTCGTTACCATAAGGTTGCAGATTCAGTTCAGAGGAGATAACGATGAGGTGTCTTGGAAGACAGCTTCCGCCGAGCCAATAAGCAAGGCATGGCACGGTTAAAGACTTGACCCGGTAACTCGGGTGTTGGCTCTGTAACCCAAAGGTAGTAGGTTTGATTCCCAGGTGGAACACCGCACTTGCAACCTTTAGTATGGTGGATAATCTGTACTGTAGCAGTAGATATCCAGCTGTGTTAATGGATAAAATATACAATGAGTTGCATAACTCACCCTGGACGAGGCCATCTGTGGAACAAATAAATAAATAAAATGCGGTATATGGATTACCTCCGCGCTGCTGCTGCGCAGTTATTTGTGTTTGATGCATTTGTCTCTCTCTGTGCTGTTGTGCCAGATGTCTGGCTCCTAGATTTCCTAATGCGCTCCTGTGCCGTTAATCTCCACGGAGCGGCTGTGGGGTAAACCGTGGCCCACCACTCCCTGAAATCAGGCTGTGTGAGCGCTGATGAGGATCCGCCCACCTCATCACCCCCCCCCCCCCCCCCCCCCCCCGCACCCCCCCGGCAGGATGCATCCGTGCATGATGAAATATTAATCGTCATTAGGATAAGCTCTTCCCATCCCAGGACGCAGCAGTGGAAGCAGAGAGAGAAAGGGCAGGATTACTGGCAGTGGTGCACGGTGTATTTGCCTCACATCTTTCTCTGCTGCTCGGATCCACACTGGACTCTGAGTGATGGTTGCAGTGTTGATATTGGTTGTGATTGTTTTTGTCTGTTCACTTAGCAGATCTCTTTATTTAGGGCAGCTTGACAGCTCACATTTTACATATTGTTGACTGAAAAAACCTTGATGCATAACCTGAATTTGCCCAGTTGAGATCTGCTTTGCGCAAGGGTGAAACAACTAGGTCACCCGTGAGTCAGACCTGGAACCTTGTGGTTACAAGTCTAGTTCCCTTACCGCAATGTTTTCAACTATTTTTAGGAACCCATACCTTTGCTGTGTCCATTGTGCAGTTCAGTCAGTCAGAGATGAGTTTGCTTTGTGGGTTACATCAGGAGAGATTCTTTTCTCCCTGTTCAGTTGTAGTGTTGACCTGTCTGTCCTTCTGTCTGTCTGCCAGGTGTCCTCCAGCTGACCCCAGACAGGAGCTCTTGCTAAGGAAGGCCCGAGCCTCTCGCTCTCTGTCATTCTCTGTGGGCGGACTCTACACACGCACAGCATCATGGGAAGTTCCCCCGAGGTATTGTCCTGGACCTCCTGCCCAAGCTTATTGGTGGGGAAGCTGAAGGAGGAGCTGAAGTTGACTGTTGTGGGTGACGCCATGAAAAAGAACAATTCCAACACCTCTCCCCAGCCGGCTCCTCCCCCAAACCCTTCCCCTCCCCCTCAGCGGGTCGTCCCAGACCCGGCGCCCCCGGCACAGCCCGCCGCGCCCCCCCAGCACCTGCAGCCCCCCCGGCAGGACGAGGAGTCGGCCCTGGGGGGCAGCAGCTCGCCCGTCACGGCGCTGAGCGAGGACTCCTCCCGGGAGCTGCGGCACTTCGACAACAGCGTGCTGCAGCTGCAGGAACAGGAGGAGGCGGAGTCTCCAGCGGGGTGTGGCAGCGGGGACGAGGACGGGCGGGGCGAGGAGGACTGCCCCGCCGCCGAGCGGGGCGGGGGCGGCCCCCCCCGCGGCCACCCCCACGACGACATCAAGCTGCACTTCCAGAGGGCTGGACAGGGCGGCGGCTTCCTGGAGGGGCTGCTGGGATGCCTGAGGCCCGTGTGGAACATCATCGGGAAGACCTACTCCACCGACTACAAGCTGCAGCAGCAGGGTAACACCCACCCCGAACATCAGAATAAAACATATCAGATTTCCGTTCTGTTCCTCGAGCGGAACGACCGGCGTGGAGGCAGAGAGGCGTGGAATGCAGTGGAATGCAATCAGATGTTCAGCAGTTTAAAACGAATGGGGCGCATGCCGGCTCACCCCCATATCTGGCACCCAGAATCCGAGGCACGTACCGCGCCCAGTGGAGACCCTGCCCTTCTGGCTCTCTGATGGCTCCGCACCATCTGGACAAAACCACAGAGTCCATTTGTGGTCTTGCTGGCACATGCGAGCGTGTTTCTAAAAATCAGCTCGTAGGTCCACAGGTGCTGAAACCACCCTCATGCAAGGTCTGACATGTGCCTTTCCTTCCTGCTGCTGTCTATGTTGGACACACATAAAATTATGACAAATATTGTTATCACTAGCGTGGATTTTTACTGTAATCATTCATCATGTGGCTCTGTCAGTTGCCACTAGATGAAGTCAGCCTAAAAGAGAATTGGCAGAAGTAACCTGTGTGTCGAGTAGGTGGAAATACTGGACAGCAAGAAAAACTTTGGTCATAATTTTATGTATACATATTGTCATTTAGCAGACACTCTTATCCAGCGCAACTTACATAGGTTACAGTTTTAACACGTTATCCATTTATATAGCTAGATACAGTGATCTGTGCATGGTGATGATTTCACTGTTTATAAGTTGAGCTGAAAAATGTGTCCCTCTTTCAGCAAGCCTTCTTCCATTGAAGGGCTTTGTGAACAGTCAGGTTCTGCTTTAGATGAGCAACTTTGTATTCACTGCAGACAATGAATTCATCACACTGACCAAGGGCATACTGATGCACTCAGCAGATGTTCCCCTGCGTAATTACCGACGTCTTTAAGTGATCAGAGAGTCTTCACATTTGGAAAAACACTGATTTTAGAGGAGAGAGGCCAGTGGTGATGGTAACGGTGAGCTCTGGTCCCGCCTCTCTCTCCAGACCAATGGGAGGTCCCGTTCGAGGAGATCTCAGAGCTGCAGTGGCTGGGGAGCGGGGCGCAAGGCGCCGTCTTCCTGGGCAAGTTCCACTCTGAGGAGGTGGCCATCAAAAAGGTCAGAGAGCAGAAGGAGACGGACATCAAGCACCTGCGCAAACTCAGGCACCCCAACATCATCGGCTTCAAGTGAGTCCTAAAGTTACCACGCACATTCTGCTAAACGCAGTAACTCAGGCACCCCAACATCATCGGCTTCAAGTGAGTCCTAAAGTTACCACGCACATTCTGCTAAACGCAGTAACACAGGCACCCCAACATCATCGGCTTCAAGACTTAGTTAGAAGAAGTTAAGACTTAGTTAATTACTTACACCCATTTACATTTATTCATTTAGCAGACGCTTTTGTCCAAAGCGACGGCCCCCTTACATGCACGCACACACACAAATGTGCAGACAGAGGATCTTCTGTTATTGCTGTTTCTGTCTCTGCTGACTATATTTATAGGTCAGGCAGTAAGTTTAAAGATCTCACAGTTGAGTAATACCTCAGCCTTATTAATGTGTAGAGGCTGTAATTGGTTACCTAACCAACTGCTTGCAGGTAAGGGCAGGTCGCTTGGCTGCTGTGAGCCACTTTAAGCCATTCAATGACGGCTCATTAATTCATTAAGTGCTTAGCTGAATTTCATTAATCAGGCCTTGATAAGTACCTGTAGGTGAAGGTGTCTCCCGGCCTTAGGATCAGTGAGTTCCTTTAAGTTCCCTGGATTCCTGGTATGAAACTTTTGAAGTGTGCTGTGTGTGTGTGTGTGTGTGTGTGTGTGTGTGTGTGTGTGTGTGTGTGTGTGTGTGTGTGTGTGAGAGTGAGTGTGTAACTCCTGATCATCACAACTCCTGTCTCTCTGCAGGGGTGTGTGCACCCAGGCCCCGTGCTACTGCATCATCATGGAATACTGCGCCCAGGGCCAGCTGTACGAGGTGCTGAGGGCGGGACGCAAGATCACCCCCCGCCTGCTGGTGGACTGGGCCTCAGGCATCGCCAGCGGCATGAACTACCTGCACCTCCACAAGATCATCCACCGCGACCTCAAATCCCCCAAGTAAGACCATCCACAGACACCTCAAATCCCCCAAGTGAGCCCCCTTTCCTCAAAGAGCGCTCTGAAATATCGATTGTGACTGTTGGCCTAAGCACCACTTGACACATTACATTGCATTACATTATTGTCGTTTAGCAGACGCTCTTATCCAGAGCGATTTACATAGGTTACAGGTTAGCATGTTATCCATTTATACAGCTGGATATTTACTGAGGCACCTCTGGGTTAAGTACTTTGCCTCAGGGTACAGCAGCAGTGACCCAGCAGGGAATTGATCCTGCAACCTTTCGCTTACAAGCCCTGCTCCTTACTGCTATGCCACACTGCCGCCCACAGATGACTCCACAGATGCTCCTCCCACTCGGAGAGGCGCAAAGCAAAGCAGTCTGATTAAACCCGGGGTTGTCCTTCTGGCTGAACCTAACATAGTCAGCATCGGCAGCTTTTAGCATCTTCCTTCCCCTTTCCTTTCACCTCCACAGAATCCAGTTTGCAGTGTAAGACAGTGTGCCGGCCCTGTGTCGAGCATCTCTGCTACAGAGCCTGTTTCTCCTGTTCTCACTCAAAGAGGGATTCGGCGTTGCAGAATATGAGCTAGGGCGCTTCAGAGCACAGGAGAGAGCAGAGCGGAGCAGCCGGACTGCTTGGAAACGCACCCAAAGCACTGTGGGAAGCGCAGGGAAGCTATTTTTAGCGCAGGTGGCATCGCTCAGCCTCCCCACAGACGTCACTCCACCATGCCGCACACGCACACAGCTCCCGGCCTGACAGCGGGAGACAAATTAATGACATGAATGAACTCCTCACGCCGACCGCCTGCGCGCCTCCCTATAGTGTGTACTACGCAGCTCAGAGGCGTTTTCACAGTGATTCTCACGTCTGTATTGCAAGGCTGCTGTAGTTCCTGGCATACGGTGCAGATAAAAATAATGTCATGTACATAGAGTTACCTGGATTGAAGACTGAGTTACCTGAAAATGCTTCTTCGAGGTCTCTGAGGGCGGCAGTGTAGCATAGTGGTAAGGAGCAGGGCTTGTACACAAAAGGTTGCTGGTTCGATTCCCCACTGGGGTACTGCCGCTGTACCCTTGGGTGAAGCGCATAATCTAGAATTGCTTCAGTAAATGTCCAGCTGTATAAATGGATAACATGTAAAAACTAACCTTACCTATGTAAGTCACTCTGGATAAGAGCATCTGCTAAATTACAATAATGTAGAAACTTAATTTTTACTTTGTTTCCCCCTTCCTCTACCTTCAGCGTGTTGGTCACTCACAACGACTATGTGAAAATCTCGGACTTCGGGACGTCCAAGGAGCTCAGCGACAAGAGCACCAAGATGTCGTTTGCGGGGACGGTGGCCTGGATGGCCCCTGAAGTGATCCGGAACGAGCCTGTATCCGAAAAGGTGGACATCTGGTGAGACCCTGTCGACCGTCCGGACACACTGGGGCCTTCAGTCAGACTGGGGGAGAGAACCCTTTATACCTGGCTGCAAGGCGTGAATGCTGTGTTCTGTTGAGTCACTTATTTCCAACAGTCTCTGTGATGACTGGTGCTCCGTAGTCTCATTCTGACTGCAGGAGTTCAGGACACATAATCAGTGGGTAATAACACTCCCAATTTAGAGCAGCTTTGCCAGGTTTTACTAGAAGCAGGGTTGTGTCTAGAATGCAGTCTGCCTGTTAATGGCTCCTACTCAATTCCCTAAGCTGGCTCTACCTGGCAGCTTCTGGCCGTTGGGAGTTCTGCTTACATCCCTCGTAGTCCTCTTTGGATGTAATCAATGTAGAACCATAATAAATTCTCCCTTCTCGACCGCCCTGCAGGTCCTTCGGTGTGGTGCTGTGGGAGCTGCTGACGGGAGAGATCCCCTATAAAGACGTGGACTCCTCCGCCATCATCTGGGGCGTGGGCAGCAACAGCCTGCACCTGCCCGTGCCCTCCACCTGCCCCGACGGCTTCAAGATCCTCATGAAGCAGACATGGTGAGAGGGGGCAGACTGTGGGTGCAGACTTTGTGTCATTGGGCTTGATGTAATAGGCCCGCACATCCCTGATTCAGTTTAACGCTGAGACCTTTTCCCTCGCCCCCTCTCGTCTCTACCCGTGCCCAGGCAGGGGAAGCCCAGGAACAGGCCCTCCTTCCGGCAGATTCTGCTGCACTTGGACATCGCCTCGGCCGATGTGTTGGGCACCCCGCAGGAGACATACTTTAAGTCCCAGGTGAGCCCAGCTCCATCTCTGAATCTTCAGGATGCAAGATGGCATCAATTTGTCTTGTGACACAGGTAACATAAATGTGTGTAGCAGCTTAGCATAGTGGTAAAAAGCAGGGCTCATAACTGAAAGGTTGCTGGATCAATTTCTGACCGGTACACTGCTGCTGTACCATTGGTCAAGGTACTTAACCCACAGTTGTCTCAGTAAACATGTAGCTGTATAAATGGATAACATGTAAAAACTGTAACCTAGATGAGAGCGATGTAATGTAATGTAATGTAATGTGTGTGCGTGCGTGCCCCCCCAGGCGGAGTGGAGGGAGGAAGTGAAGAAGCACTTTGAGAAGATAAAAAGCGAGGGCACCTGCATCCACCGGCTGGACGAGGAGCTGATCCGCCGGCGGAGAGACGAGCTCAGGTGAGAACAGCACACCTCTCCCCATCCCTCACCTGTGCGCGCCTCCCTCTTCCTGCCCCTCTCTCCAAACAGCCGTCTGTTTCCCCTCAGGCATGCCTTGGACATCCGGGAGCACTACGAGCGGAAGCTGGAGAGAGCCAACAACCTGTACATGGAGCTGAGCGCCATCATGCTGCAGCTGGAGGTTCGAGAGAAGGAGCTCATGAAGTAAGAGCACATTTCCCTTAGAACATCCCACTGTTAGAACCAGAACCTCTTTAGAACCCTGTAACTATAGGAACCAGTTTCTGTCAGAGCTGTGCCAGAGCTGCAGGTTTCATCTCAGAAAACTTGTGAAGTGTTTCAGGCTTGTATCACTTAATAACACTGAATAGTGTTATGCTCACACTCACTGGTCTGGGAGTATTGTTAGCCTGGTCTGACACTGTTGCTCATTCAACTTCAATGAATACACTTATGTTCTATTGTGCTGGTAGTCGCTCTGGATAAGAGCGTCTGCTAAATGAATGTAATGCAATCTAATGTAATGATGCCCTAGGAATAACATGTAGACAATAGACATAACCCTCCACACTCTGTTAGGTATTACTAAAGATTTCTTTTGACTTGATCATTTGGGTTTGTGGTTGTTTGACATCACTTGCCCTTTTCTCTCCTCAAATACATTAGATTCTGTTACTCTTAGAGGTCTGTTTTAATGGTGCCTCTAAGAACTATACAGAGGCTAAAAACTGCTAGGCACCCAGACTGTGCATTACAGAGGCACATTCATGGCACAGCCTAATCTGCTTATAGCACCAAGTCTGAACAAGCAACAGAGTCTCAGACAGAATTACCTCACCCCTTTCTGGAGTACTGGTACAGACTCGGTATCCTGACCTACATTTGGATGCACAGAAAGAATTTCTCCAGGAGAGCCAAAACTGTTGTTGCTTACTTTCATACAATTTCTGAATTGATACATTATTACATTATTGCCATTTAGTAGACACTCTTTTTCAGAGAAACTTACACAGGTTACAATTTTGCAATATTATCCATTTATACAGCCGGATATTTACTGAGGCAGTTGTGGGATCAGTACCTTGCCCAGTGGGAACAGCAGCAGTGCCTCAGTGGGGAATCGAACCAGCAACCGTTACAAGCTCTGCTCATTACCACTATGCTACACTGCCGCCTCATTACCGCTATGCTGCACATTGTTTGAATGCGTTATCTGGCTGATAGGTTTATTACAAATCATCACAATGTACGATCATCACGTCTGACACGTTACCCACCCGCAGACTGGTTATTTTGCAGGATAATTCAGGGTGTTGCTGTAACTCTGTAACTCTCCACTCCTCCCTCTCTGTCTCTCTTTTCCTTCTGCAGGAGAGAGCAGGCGGTGGAGAAGAAGTATCCTGGGACGTACAAGCGGCATCTGGTGCGGCCCATCGTCAGGCCCAATGCTGTGGAGAAGCTCATCAGGAAGAAGGGCAGCGTTTCCCACAAGCCCACAGTGCAAGCGCCGAAAAGGTCAGAGGTCACACAACCCCTCACTAACCTGGTGTCACAGAGGAAAGAACAGGGACCTCTTTCTCTTTATGTTGTGCTTCCCAGAAGTCCTCTACTGTCTTAAGATTTATTATTATTATTATTATTATTATTATTATTATTATTTCTTTTTATAAGATTGATTTTACTAATGCCTGGATATATGTTTGGTTTTACTTACTTTATTACTTCTTTTATCACTATATTTTTTTTGTTTTATTATTTTATTATAATGTTTGGTTTGATTACTTTTTATTATTTTGGATCCATTTGTGATTCAACACTCCTGGATTTTTTATATTCCACATTTCTTCTGGCCCTGTAGATCTGCCACTCTGTTTTCGTGAAGGACTTTGTGCTGTTTGCTTGAAAAGTGCTATATAAATAGATTGATACAAATTATTGAGTGGCTTTGTCAGGTGTCTAGAGCGTTAATCCAGCAGCATTGCGGTGCATTATTGTGCAGTTCTGTGTTAACTCACTGTGACCGCTGTTGTCTCTTGTTTGACCTCCGCAGACCGGACCTGCTCCGCTCTGACGGGATCCCCAGCATGGAGGTTCTCCCCTCACCCTCGCCCCTCTCCGGGAGCCCCAAAGTGTCCACACCCCCCGGGAAAGTCCGGTACCGCAGCAAGCCGCGGCACCGGCGCACCAACAGCAAGGGCAGCCACAGCGATTTCCCAGGAGTCCTCAGGAGCGCAGTGGGGGCCGAGGAGGAGCAGCCTCACTCCCGACACCCCCACCCCCACCACCACCACCACCACCCTCATCCACCAGAGGGCGCCCTCCTCCCACTGCAGGGCCGCGAGAATGCCGTCGCCAACTGCGCCAACAACCTGCGCTACTTCGGCCCCGCCGCCGCCCTGCGCAGCCCGCAGACCGACCACCTGCAGCGCCGCCTCTCAGGCCCCGGACCCGACCTCATCTCCACGACGGCGGAGGCCGACTCGCGCCGCCGCGGCTCCCCCGGGGCCCAGGGCCCCGAGCTGCGCTGCTCCTGCCGCCACGCCCACCCCTTCCCCGGCTGCCCGCGTTGCCAGGAGACGGGCCCCGCCCCCAGCCACCCCGAGCTGCCCCAGTACTCCCTGCTGAGCACATGCGAGCCCCTGCCGCCGGTTCCCTGCGCCCCCACCCCCGCCCCGGGGAAGGACGCCCTGGACAAGGGGGTGCAGCAGGAGGAGTTTCCTGGCAACCACCTGCCCAAAGGGCTGCCCCACACCAACCGACCGCTCATGAAGGTGAGGGCAGGGACTTGTATGCATGATAATGGATTGGCTCAGGCATGTTAGTTTATGTATGATAATGGATTGACTCAGCATTTTTACATTTACATTTATTCATTTGACAGACGCTTCTATCCAAAGCGACTTACATAGGTTACAGTTGTTTTACAATGTTATCCATTTATACAGCTGGATATTTACTGAGGCAACTCTGGGTTAAGTACCTTGCCCAAGGGTACAGCAGCAGTGTCCCAGCGGGGATTGAACCGGCAACCTTTCGGTTACGAGTCCTGCTCCTTAACCACTATGCTACACTGCCGCCCGTTGAGCATTGTTAGCATGTGGGCTAATGTGGACTAATGGTTTGTCTCACCATTTCAGTGTGTGGATAATACTGGACTGGCTCAGCCTTGTTAGCATGCGGATGATAATGGATTGGCCCACCATGTTAACGCATGGGCAATAATGGATCATGTTGTCATTGCTGCTCCTTTTCCTCCAGGTCGGTGATGAGTCATCGGAGGAGGAAGAGGGGGAGGTGGACAGCGAGGTGGAGTTTCCACGGAGACAGAGGTAAGAGTCTGTCAGTGATTGATGCATTATTGATGATCAGTATCCGCCATGGAACCCAGGATTCCCCTGGAGTGGCACTGTGCAACTGTGTGTGGGACTTTAAAGGACATATCATTTACATAGAATGAAAATGTCTGATGTCTTTATACTATGCTTTGTGCTTAAATTAACCATGAACAGATTTCACTCTGTGTGAACAGAATGTCATTCTACCTGTCAAAAACCAGACACCACCCTATGGCTGTGTTTAACAGCAGTGCTCATTAACACATGCGCGTGCACACACACACACACACACACACATCCTGTGCGACTGGCTTCCTGTTGTTTCTCCTCTGTAATCCTGGCTCACCCTTTCCCCCCCCCCTCCTCCTCCTCCTCCGCCTCCTCTTCATCGCCCCCCCCACCCCCCACCCCCCACCCCCCAGACCTCACCGCTGCATGAGCAGCTTCCAGTCCTACTCCACCTTCAGCTCGGAGAACCTGTCAGGGTCGGACGGGGAGGAGGGGAACACCAGCGACCACTCGCACAGCGGGCCCCTGGACCGTCTGAGCGGCAGCCAGGAGGGCCGTCTGGATGAGCTGCTGTCCCACACGCCCGACCTCCCCATCGACATCTCCACCCAGTCCGACGGGCTCTCTGACAAGGAGTGCGCCGTGCGCCGCGTCAAGACCCAGATCTCCCTGGGGAAGCTGTGCGCCGAGGAGCACAGCTATGAGGTCAGCGTCTCCTCTGTCCTCCTCCAAATCCCTGTCCTGCACCTAAATGTGTGATCTTTGGCAGTGCATGTACTTGACTTCCCTTTTTTTTCCCGTTTTCTAGCCCGTCTAGTTTCAGGTTAGCACAAGTTAACTTGCGGTAGGGCTTGAATGCTCCATCTCTGAATTGTCAGCTTCTGATGAGGATGCAGGATGGCATCAATTTTTCTTGTGCCCAGTGTACATGTGCATGTGGAGTCAGGTTGCACAAGGTGCTAAGAAACAGGACTTGTAACCGAAAGGTTGTTGGTTTGATTCCTCACTGGGGCACTGCCACTGAACCTTTGGTCAAGGTACTTAACCCAGAGTTGCCTCAGTAAATATCCAGTTGTATAAATGGATAACATGTGAAAACTAACCTATGTAAGTCACTCTGGATAAGGCCGTCTGCTAAATGACAATAATGTCATGTGTACTGTGCGCACTGACTGAGCTCTCCTTCCCGCTGTCTCTCCCTCTGGCCCCGTTCGTCCCCAGAACCCGCTACGCTTCGGAGAGCTGGACTGCGATTCCTCCGAGGCTGAGTGTTCGGACAGCACCCTACGAAACAACAAAGCCTGCGGCCCCTCCTCCTGGTGAACCCCCCACTCCGCCCCGCCCCCCCCCCCCCCCCCCCGCTCCGGGGGAACGCCCTCCAGGAACAACGGCAGAAACAGGACGGCACCCCCCCCCCTTCCTCCCAACAGCCAGCCCCCAGCAACTGCACCGCCTCAACAGCCTACTGCAGGGATTCCATTCGGCTTAATGATGATGTAGCTCACGTTGCATTCCTCGTGTATTTCAGTTCAGGTGTTTGGGGGGGGGGGGGGGGGGGGCTAAAAAAAACGAAGTGTTTTCAAAGATAAAACTCAGATGAGCCAGAGACTCCATAATCTGAGTAGTGGGGGGGTGCTTGTTCTGGCATCGGAGGAGTTGAGTGGCTCCTTAAGGTTTGGCCAGTCATCCATCTCCATGTTAGGAAAGAGTGACAGAGACTTCTCACCACTGCTGAAATCAGCTCCGCTGAACTGGCCAGTGCAGTGCGGAACATTCCAGTACTGGACCCACAGGGCAGCCCTTTTAAATGTGAGGCCCAGAAAAGGCCCCCTACGAGCCAGCACTGTCTCTCTGACCAAGAACACACACTTTTCCCCCTGACGTCACAGAAACAAGCAGGGGAGGTGGACCTACTCCAGGAGGAAGGGGGGACGGGGACGTGGCTTAAACCTCCAGCATGGACAGTGTCCCCCCCCACACACTCGCTCCCAGTGGACTCTTCCGGAACCTGGAAAACTTGCCACCCTTAGCATGTCTGCATAGCCTGAAATGCAAGACTTCCTACAGAGCATGAGTCATGTTGCCAAGGAAACACAAGCAGATACAGACCCAGTGTGTATAAACGGTCTAAATCAACCAAGCCAACTCAGCCAGTTCCAAGAGAGGCTCACAGCATCATTTCCCTGTTCTGTGTTCCCCGTAATCTATAATTTTAATTCATGTTTCTTCGTTTATTTTGGGGGAAAATTATGAACAAGAACCAAACCAGTATTGAACTCTCTCCATCTGATCTTTCTGCTCTTCTTGTCGGTGACTAGCTCTGTGGAAGGGTGAAGTGCAGCAGACTCAGCCTGACTCCCGAAGTGTGTGCTTTCTTTTCTTTTTTTTTTTTTGTTCCCCACTCACAGTTGTGTCCGACCCGGTTCCTTTCGAGATGCAGTATCCTTTTGACTGTTCCCTCTGGTCCCCCTTTTGCTTTTCATCTTATTTTTCCTTTGACGTGTGTGTGGGTGACGGGTCACACGGTGACAGCGGTGAAGTGGGACACCAGAACCTACGCAAAAGACGCATAGAGGTGGGAGACATGGGGGGCCTACAGACGGCAGACTGTCTTGTTCAGGAGTGACACAGAGCAATAATGCAGATTCAGACTCAGGAGGCTGTGGACCCTTTTACTCAGGACTGTCTAGCTGGCTGGACAGATGCACTAATGACGTACAGGGGGCCTGCCGGCAACAGTAACAGACAGCTCACTTTCACCGCATTTATTTTTTACAGAACTAATGTATGGTAAATACCTCTAATTGGTGAACTGCTAGGTTTTGCTCAATTGATGAGTAATGGATTCCTTTCAGTATTTTGAAATGTATGTCCACTAGGTGGAGACAGTTTCCCAGGATTTTATTTGCAGTACCTAAATCTCTTGCAGTCTTATTCACTGCGAATCCTGTCGGTGGTTTACTCACTTACTTACCTTTTGCTTTACTCATTTTGTGCTCCAGTTGCTCATCAAATGCTTGACTTTTCTTTTGTCCAGTGTGTTTTCTGTTGATCTCCAAAAGGATACTGCATCCTTCAGTGTTATTCTAACTATTCTGTTTCTCTGTCTGCTTGGGTGTTTCAGTCCAAGGTTGTGAGACAGCAAGAATGGTCTGTCAGAGATGATGAAAACTAAAGTAGAAATCATCCCTTGCTCTCAGACTAGAAATAAGGGCTAGGTTAAAATGAAGTGGGCAGTGAACTTTGGCATCTTCAAACTATTTTACTATAAAAGAGCTGAAGACCACTGCTATCTAGTCGAGAGGGTTGAGCTAGCAATATTAGTAGTTAGGTTAAAGCCACTGTCTTGTGTTTTGTTCTTAGTATTTAAGACCAGAGTAATAAGCTCTGGTGTTGAAACAGTGCTACAGGTGTCTTAAGAATCTGTGGCAAGGAACTTACTGTAAGGAACAAGGCCATAGAGAACAAACTTAAGTTCTTAGTGAACCTCAATTCCTCAGTGTTAGCTGTGTGTGTGTATGAGCAGACCTTCAATATTGCATGTAAATACTGCATACTGTCAATACTGTATGACCAGCACCCGGTGCTCCTGGGTAATATCACCTCACCTCTTTCAGAAGCCTTGTGCCACCGCTTTGCTGATGAGCTGGTACAGGACAGCAAGCGGAGGGTTTTATTGCGCTGTTATCCTCTGCCGTCGGCTCAGATCGCACCTTGAGGTATTCTGAAGGCCCCTCCACACCTTTTTCCCCACGTTAACAAGGTAATGAAGGGTGCGAGTATTCTAAACCAATCACTGGAAACGGGACACAATGGCGTGGGAGGGTGAAGAGTCTTATCGGCAGAGATGCCACCACAGATCCTGTAAATTACGATTGATTTTATGTGTTTAATTTAATTTATTGTTTTTTTTTTTTTGTAGCTGGACTACAGTACATGATCATTTAATTAATTTATGGTGTAACACTTTTTTTTTTGGTGCATCTGTAGATCAAAAGGTTCTGTTAATTTCCGGCACCTTTGGAACAAAGTTGGTTTTCTGGCATCTTGTTAAATATTTCCTGGTGAGTGTTTTGCAGGAAAGAAAACAGCTAAAATAAAATGTTAACTGAATGAAGAAATCTGTTCTGATTAAAGATGAAGAGAGTGAGATTTTGGTATCAATTTCACGTTATTTATTTGTTGGTCTGTGTTTAACAAAGACGTCCCGTGCGTTCCAATGAGACCATTTCTCATCTTTAAGAAAACGTTGTGTGAAGATTGGTGGATCGCTGGTGGGTCCCAGGCTATATGGGACATTATCACAACATTATCACACCAGACACACACATCTGCACTGTAGCTGTAAAAGATAATCGCCAAACAGGCTCCCCACAATCTTCAACTGTGATAGTCATCCTTTACGCCTATAACGGACAGTGAAAATTGAAAATGAAAATGAGTGTACTGCAAGTACACCAGTAGGAGCTACTGTATTTAATGCGTATTGTTGTGTCTTGCTGATCTGGCCTGTTACCATGGTGTGTACCAGGGGCAGCTCCATCCATAGCTGTCAGACTTGGCTCCTGTAGGGATGGCGTGTTGGTGTGTGCTCCAGCTTAGTCAGGTCTTTGTAATTAAACCAGTCATTTCCACTGTTTGGTGTTTTTTTTCCCTTTTCAAAGTGATACATCACAGCTGCAGACCACACGTGCCCTACGCCCTCTATTCTTTTTTTACTGCTTTGTCTTTTGGGAAATGCATCTCTGTAAATTAACTTATTGGACCCAATTAAATAATGTAATTGGTTGGAACAAAAACCAGCCCATCCTCGTGTGTCCTCCTGGGACTGGGTCTGAAACCCCTGATCTACAGCCCTGTCAGCTGTCAGCAAGCTAAGGGCCAAGCTTGAGCTGTGACTGGGGTATTTAACAAAGAGGGCAAGACTGGCCTAAAGCCAGAGTCAGCTATGAGGCAATACTTTGTTTTGGCTTCATCCTGCTAAGTCCTATACTTTCCCCAGCAATGTCAGCTAATGTGAGCCACAGCTTGGATGACAAATTTGCTTCTACGTTGTAAATGCTGTGGTGTTCACTCCAGGGTGAAAGGGACACTAAGATAATGGTATATCTCTCTGAGGTCACTTCTGTGTAGATCTCTAGGCTGCCTGCCTCTGTCTGTCTCACCATCCTTCATCTTCCCTCCCTCACTCCCTCCATCTCTCCCTCCATTTCTCTCTGACTCTGTTTCATTACAGTACATTACACTATCAGCATTTAGTAGACGCTTACGACTTACATGGGTTACAGTTTTTACTGTAATCCATATAAATTTTTACAGCTGGATATTTACTGAGGCAATTCTGGGTTAAGTACATTACATTACAGTCATTACAGTATACATTACAGTCCTTTAGGAGACACTAAATAAGCGGCTTATATAGGTTACAAGTTATCCATTTATACAGCTGGATATTTATTGAGGCAATTCTGGGTTAGGTACCCTGCCTAAGGGAATAGCAGCAGTGCCCCAGCAGGGCATCAAACCAGCAACCTTTTGGTTACAAGTCCTGCTCGTTACAACTATGTTACACTGCCACCCCAACATCTTTGTTACATACACAAACAGCTACTTTCAGCCTAGGATAGTTCCTGTGGTTCCCAGTCTTTGCGGTGATCATTTTGGGGAGATAAATTCTTCTCTAATGGAAGATTTATCTCATGTGTGTTGTTCTGGTGATCATTCATGTTTTATCTTCCCGTCTTCGGTGACCTCCCCCTCAGCCAATCCTGATAAATTTCAGTGTACAGAATAATGTGAACAATGGTAGCAATGTCAAGCCTAATAACTGTATGGAGTTGCTGTTTCTCCATTTTTTCGAGTCACTCAGTTCTCATTTAAATGCCCAATCGGGGAGGGTTATTTTACATATTATAGGAATTAAATAAAAATAATAATTTGCTCTTTTAATACATGTATACACTTACATTTTAATTGAAGCAATACCGGTTGAGTATCTAGCTCAATGCATCAATGGCACACAAGCACACACAAAAGGAATGCAATTCTGATGCAAATTCTGATGCAACTGATGTGTACAGCCAATGGTAAAGAACTCGTCTGTTACTGTTGTTATATATATATATATATATATATATATATATATATATATATATATATATATATATATATATGTGTGTGTGTGTGTGTATGTATGTATTGTTATATGTTATATATATATATAACATATAACAATACAATATATAACGATTACAAATGCATACATTGCAAATATGAATTATGGAGTTCTCTGTGAGTTTTTGTTTAATATACCGCAGCTTCGTGCTAATGTCGTGCTTGCTCTCTAAGTCAACCTTGAGACGTAATAATACCATTTTCAAATTAATATAATGCATTACGTAATCGTATTATATGTTGTTTTAATGTTAAAAGCCGCTCAAGGAAATCGTTCGCGTTAAAACAACAGCTCATTTTAATAGTCTTTTTTAGCTACCACGTACAAAATCAACCTCGGATTATCTTTCTTATTTAGGGTCATATTTTCACAAACGAGGCGAAAGTACTTTTCCACATACCTGCACGGACAAATTTTCCACTTCACTTGAAGTGAGTCGAATTATAAGGAAGTAACCACGAACAGGGGCGGGGCTGTGTTTTGTCGAAGGAAAAGCGCAGCACTCGAAGTTAAAGAAAGCTCCGTGGGCCTGAAGCGTTCTGTGAGCAAGAGTCCGGAAGTAAAACTGTTGTTACACCGTTTCCCTGGAGCAAAAAAGGAATTAAGTGTTGATATTCTTATTCTACCGTAACATTACTTGAAGCAGTTTTCCAACATCATGACATCCCTGGACTTCGAGAAGTTGCGGATGACGGGGGCTGGCAAAGCCATCGCCGTGCTGACAAGTGGAGGAGATGCCCAAGGTAACCGCATTCCTTCACCAAGACTAATCGCAAGTCTCGCTGTACAACCGTGTGTGCAAACGGATGGCGTCTATTTGACACAAAGCTCATGGGGTGTAGTTTTCGCTTGTGTCAAGTTTTACACCAGAATCCGTCCATGTTGAAAATTAAGTAAAAATTATGCACACCCATGCAACATTTGTTGTCTTCTAGAATAAACATCGATTTTGCGTCCGTAACTATGAAGGTAAAACTGCACAAGATAGCTTCCCACTCTATATACTTACTATGCTATACTTTACTTTCTAGACTCCTCCGCTCAGCATTTAAATTTTTTATGACCGAATGAATTATTCTTGAATGCCCTAGATACGTTGTCTCATCGTAAAAACTAGCCTGTCCAAAAAGGCTGAATTTGACCTTTGAAGTCTAATGGGCTGGTACCATTGTAACATATGTCTAATAGAGTGTGTCTGATTGCTTGATTGTACTGATGGTGCTGTAATTGTGCAACAGATAAGGAACTGTATGTTCCCCTGTGGGTGTGTTCCTGTCGCGCATAAGTCCCAGTTTTCAGAAAGGATCGCGGGATTTTCCTGTGCATTACTTCAGTCTTTGTTTCCGGGATGTGTGTCAGACGTAGCTAGCGTACACACTTTTTACTACCAATGCTTATATCGACACATACGTGTTCTTCCTGATAGGCAGACCTAAGAACAAAAGTGTGTTGTACTTAAATGGACGAAACACATCTTCGATCACACAGAAAGTGTGGTGATGTCGTGCCGCAGACACCTTCTGACTATTTTTGAAATGGGATCATATCTACTTGAAGTTATAATGGGCAAACTGTAAACATTCATTTGAATTACTTTTTGAGATATGGCTAATTGCTTACTTGCAGTGCGCCAGCTCCCGCTTCCTGTATTAACACTATATAACTTGGTCTATGCATCTTCTGGGTCCGAAATTAATTTTTTGGTCCACCAGCCAAGGTAGCAAAATAATTTATTGTTAATCAAGCTACATATAACTGGATCCTGCGAGCCACATCTGTATGGCTGCAACATCGTATATTATTGGCTAAAACAGAAAGATAACGTTACAGCTAAAGCTGGCAGCTAAATGGTTGTTACTACTTGCTCGCTAGTTAACTGGCCAGATATTAGCTAAGCACTTAAAGAAAAGAATGCAGCTGGAATCAAACTTTCTCGCACATCCACTCAAAACTGGGGACGGGTCCCCTCTTTTCTGACGGCGCGTACCGGTCGAAACATAGTCTCTGTTCGTTTACTGTCTGTTCACTCAGTAGGCTATGGTTAGTGTGTCGACATTTTTAAAGTAGTGTCACCTTACATCTCGGACCAAAACTAGCTTTGAGTAGTTTGCATCATACTGTCACATGTAGCTCTGTACCCGATATTGTAAAGAGATGACCAACATGAGAGAGATTTCATAACTGGGAAATGACAGAGGGGTCCTGGGAATATTTCAATAAAGCATATTTTAGACACACAAGATTTAGTCCCTTAACCCCAAGGGAAATATGGCTGTGCCAACTGTTAAATAAATAATTCCAAAGATTTCACATGGGCTGACCCTAATATTAGATGTCATCTTGCTTTGCTGTAGTGCTCAAGAAGTTATCCTGAATTATTGTTTACATGGGCTGCTCCTTTTAGGCTCCAGACCATCTTAATAGCCAGGCTTGTCAGTCACCCAGCAATGGGTGCTCAGAACTCACCCGAGCTTTGAGACCAGATTTCAAATATCGCGCTCCTGTTGTATACCCTTTTGGACACCTCACACACTATCTCCAGTGAATAGAAGACATCACACACAGGTTACTAGAGAGCATCTTTCTATCCCTTCACCGCAGGTATGAATGCAGCTGTCCGTGCGGTGACTCGGATGGGCATATATGTTGGGGCCAAGATGTATCTTATCCATGAGGTACGGCTCATTCAGTAAGACTTTTTTTACATTCAGTCACATGATGGAGGGAATATATACCAATATATATTTTAAAGGTTTTCATCCTTACAAGTCTTTTGTAAATCACTGGACTTTGGATGTGTGCATGTATGTGGTCCACATGATTTTGATCTAATTTGTTGGTTTCCTCAGGGCTACCAGGGGCTGGTGGATGGTGGGGAAAACATCAAGCTAGCTCACTGGCAGAGTGTCAGCAACATCATTCAGCTGGTAAGGAATTGGGAGCAGGTCACACTCTAAGCAATGGCTTTGACTGAAATGTTCATAATATTATCTTCATATTTTTACCATGTGCATGTTCATGCACAGTATTCGTATCTTCAACTCTATCTCCACATTGGTCCAGTTCTGTAGTGAGACTGTAGATTCAAGTTCAGGTGGAAATCCTGGATATTCACATGGCATGACGGGATTGTGAGAGGAACTACTTTTCAAGTAGTTTTCAAGTAAACTGCTGAGCAGAGGAGTGCTGCAGGGTTATTGAGTATCAGGGCATGCATACATTTAGAGTAAGAGTGACGAGTGTGGGGATTTCATTGGCTGAGACACCAACCAAAAATGGACATTTAAAATGGTGGCTTATATACGGTATCACACTCATTGCATTATTGTCATTTAGCAGATGCTCTTATTGAGAGCAACTTTCATAGGGTACAATTTTTACATGTTATCTATTTATACAGCTGGATTTTTACTGAGGCAACTGTGGATTAAGTACCTTGCCCAAGGGTACAGCAGCAGTGCCCTAGAGGGGAATAGAGGGGAATAGAACCAGCAACCTTTCGGTTACGAGCCCTGCTTGTTACCACTGTGCTACAGTCACAGGCACTTCTGAGTTTTACTGCACTCAGTTATTTTTCTTTACATTACATTTGCTTATCTGATATTCTGAGTCACTCCTCAAGAGCTCTTTCAATTAAACCAATGTGCATGGGTGGATAAAATGAAATCAGGCAATCAACTCGAGATGTTAACAGTTCTTGTAGTATTTCTGCTGAAGTCTTGTCTCTGTTTAACTCTCTTTTTCCTTCCTGACTGTGTTGTTGATGTGTCTCTCCAGTGCACCCTCTTTCCTTTCGCCATCTCTGTGTGTCTCTTCTCTTCCTCTGGGTGTTGTTCTGGTTGGTTATCAGCCGGTAAGGCAACTAGCCGCATGCGCTGTTGTACGTTTTATTCATTAATTGCTGTAGAATATCCAAACTACCGTTAAGTGCTCCGTTAGGGTTTATTCTCTATTTGAAGGAAAGCTAACCTTCCCTGCTGCTAACCTTTCCTGCTGCTGTGTTTGTTTTTCAGGTTCTTTTCATCTGTATTTCAGTTTTGATCTACCTGCAAGTATTGGGGAGATACCTGGTGATGTCTAAGAGCTGTAGCAGCCTCAGTGTTATAGTAATGCTGTTTTAGCAACACCTCTGCCCCGGGGGTTGTGTTCGTTAGCGCCTTCCTTTACTCGTCTTCATAGTCCGCTTTTAAAGACTACTAGAAGGTGCATCTTGTTGTTCATGACTTCCTGTGCCATGCCTTGAATCACTTCTTTATTTATTTCAATGGTGTCAGTCTCTTTAGGGTGACTTAGATTGTTTAAATTGAAAAATTGTTGAGTGACTTTCTCAAGGGCGCAATGTTATTACCCCACACAGAACTGGAACGTGTAATCTGTGAATGTACTTCCTTAGTGACCGCTGTTCCACACTACGGTCCCATTTCTGCAAAATTGCTGATGAAAACACAGAACAGGGTTTACATGTGTGGGTAGTGTGAGAGGCCTTTGACTTCCTTACTTGTGATTACGATCGAATTGTGTTAATTTCTTGTTCTACCTGTACCTTAAAACAGGGTTGAGACATTCGTGTCAGTTGCAGATTTTTTGTTATTTCATTATTGCCAAATACCATACTTCTCGCATTTGAGCCGAATGACTCATCTGTGAGCATTCTGCTCTCTCCTTATTAAACTACAGTTTGAGCTGGCATTATCATTTGTTTCTACCTGCCATAACAGTCCAGTAAGGTAAAAAGCTCTGCACATGGAGTCTTCCATTGAGTCTTATCCCTGCAATTCACTAACAGTGCAATAGAAGATGCTTCTTTGCTTCAGTAGCCCCACCAGTCCTGTACCTCTTATTAAATCATAGCAACAGAGGCCTGTAGCAATAGCAGCCTAACTGAATTAACAGCTACGACTTCCAAACGGCTCTCAGAACTGTTGCTGTGGTGACCCGGTGTTCTGCGTCCTCTCCAGGGCGGGACTGTGATCGGCAGCGCCCGCTGCAAGGCCTTCACCACCCGGGAGGGGCGCCTGGCAGCCGCCTTTAACCTGGTGAAGCGGGGCATCACCAACCTGTGCGTGTGTGGGGGAGACGGCAGCCTCACGGGGGCCAACATCTTCCGCAGCGAGTGGAAGGACCTGCTGGCTGAGCTGGCGAAGAAGGGTGAGGGACCCCCTTCTCAAGCTGGCTGTTACTGCATAAACCAGCAATCATTGGCTTAATTAGCTAATTAGTTAATTCGTTACTTACTTAGTTAACAACATGTTTTAATTTGACAATGTAGAGGTGAATGAAATAAGGTAAACTTGGGTTGGTAAGACTAAGATAAGCTTTAGGGTAGGGGTAAGAGTTTATTAAAGCTGTCGTTAAAAATGATCAGAATTATTAAAATCAGTTCAGATCTTTGAAGCAGCTGATTGTATATCTGTTTGAATGATTCAGTTTTTTTCATTGCGATTCCTTTGTGATACTGACTGCGCTCACTGCCTGAATTGTCAATGGATTTTCATCAGCAGCAAACAAGAGTCCAAACACGGGGTTTGATTTTACAAAGTTTTAGTTTTTACAGTTTTAGACTGTGTTGAGCCTGCCAAGTACTTAACCTAGATACTCGCGTTCACAGAATTTTTTTTCTGGTGCTGTTCACACGTACTTCACGTACTCCTGACATAACAGCTCATGTCACTAGGTTCTTCAAAGAAGGGGGAAGGGATGTGCGCCAACCTGAAGAATATTTAAGCCAGAAGAGAAAGACAAGATTCATCATGACTACCAAAGAGGCGTGTGAAAAAGTGTTTGTGAGCAGAATCCATACTAGCGTTCCCGTGGAAAACCACTGTGTGGTCTTTCATGGACACAGTGCCCCACCCAGTCAGTGGGCAGTGACATTATGCAGCATGTCTGTATCGAGACCGCAGTGGGTGTTAGTGGTAGACTAAACATGCCTCTGTTATAGACACTTGTACAGCACATGTACACCTGAGTGCTGTGTCAGCTGTTTTCATCCCTGTGTCTTAGGGAGGATCACGGAAGCCTTGGCCCAAAAGCATGACCACCTGAACATCGTGGGCCTGGTGGGCTCCATCGACAACGATTTCTGCGGCACCGACATGACCATTGGCGCAGACTCCGCCCTCCACCGGATTGTGGAGATCACGGATGCCATCACCACCACCGCTCAGAGGTCAGGCCCTGGACAGGTGACCTCTGTGCTTTACCATCACAGTATGATAGTAATATAGCTATTGAAGCGGCAGGGGAGACTTTGACCTACGTAATAGGTAATATTTAGTTCAGCAACCAAGTAGTGGAAACTTCACCATTGCAGCACTGCTGTTGTACTTGTGAACAAGCACTTCAAATCTGTGTGTGTAAACATTCAGCTTTATAAATGGATAATATTTGAAATAGAAGTTATGTACTGTAAGTTATGTTTACTGAAATAATATAATAATGTTGCTTATGAATGAGTAGTTTTTTTGCAGTTGCATGTATTGTTATAATGTTGTTAATGACTGTTATGCCAATAAAATCTATTGTTCAAAATCTAAAAATCTAAGTTCAGTCAGCCAGATAGACAAGCAGACAGACATGACAAATATGTGTCAGAGCCCATTACTGAATGTGATCTGAACGTGATCTTGAAAATAATAATTACACACAACAGACTAGTGACGTTTTAGTGATCGATTGTGAGGATTAATCAGTTAATTTTCTTTAGTTGTTCAGACGTTGACTGAGAGAGTAGTTGCGGTATATAAGCCGGGATAATGCATTCCTGCAGTCTGTGCTGGCAAGCAGCAGGCATTCACTCCCGTGCTTCGTTATGCAACGCTCTCACTTCCTGCATGAATGTCAAAAGACAGAGTTGCCCAAACTTGCCTTCTGCAGCTGGACGTGTTCCCAGAATGTTTCGCCGTTGTATCTGCTGAAGCAGCTAAAGCGGCATGAGTATGCGGTTTACGCAAGCCCGGCGCTATGGGGGTGCTTAGGGGTGCTTTGCACCCACAGACGGACCTCAGTGCACCCCCAGTTGTCTCCGTATATCCTAATGTCTGCGTAGTATTTATGAATCTTTGTGCACCTCCGTGGGCTGCAGTCGCACCCCCCTGCACCCCTGCACCCCTTCTGGCACCGAGCCTAAGTTCATGCTTTCGGGTGCACCTTTTGTTATTCTGTGACAATGCGTTTATGATGAGGTTGATTGACTTGGTTTACACTCGGCACATCCAACCACCTTTCTTGGGGTTTAGTTTGCACGTATTTAATGCTGGTTATCAGAAAATGGCAAGTTAGCTTCAAACTTCAGCTAAATGCACGTGTTCAGTAATATAATAATAATTGTTGGGTGAGTTATTGTTGATATGGATTGATGATTTATTACTGTTGAACACTGTGGGGAAAAAAGAGTGCCACTTCATCAGTGATATTATTTTGTTATACCTTGTAAATGACATGCCAGTGTAAATGTAGTGACATCTGTCCCTGTAGTAATCAGCACCTTGTCGTTATGCTTTACAGCCACCAGCGCACCTTTGTCCTTGAGGTGATGGGTCGCCATTGTGGGTGAGTCCTGTTTGGAACTTACTCTGCCCCCCCTGCTCCGTCATGTTGTAAAGGAGTCGGCTTATCCTACCACAGCCAGTTGGCTTTCATACCACCAATGCAGCCCACAGTTTCTTATGTGCTGAAGTGTTCATTTTGCTGTGTGTTCAGGTACCTGGCCGTGGTGTCTGCGTTGGCGTCGGGAGCTGACTGGGTGTTCATCCCAGAGGCTCCCCCAGAGGAGGGCTGGGAGGACCTCATGTGTGCCCGTCTGGGTGAGGTGAGACTGGGGGGAGTTGGGGGGGGGGGAGGGGGTTGTGGATGAGTCCCATAGACGTCCGCTGGGCTAACCCGCGCTGTGTCTGCGCAGAGCCGAAGCACTGGGTCCAGACTGAACATTGTGATCATCGCAGAGGGAGCTATCGACAAGCAGGGCAAGCTCATCACCTCCAACTACGTCAAAGACGTGAGTGTGTGAAACGATTCCCTCTCTGTCCACTTTACATTACGTTATTGTTACTGTCCAGAGCGCCTCAGACATGTTACTGTTTTAAATACTTTGCATTTATACAGCTGGATATTTACTGAGGTTTACTGAGGATTGCTGCTCTCTGTTGATCTAAGCAGCAGTTTGGCTTAGAAAACACATACATCACTGTGTGAGATGATAGTGGTAATAAATATTGTTTTACCATTCATTTGCATAGAAAACAGCCTTACCTGGGGAACCACACACAGCTGTTGACATATAAGCTATATATACAAATACAACTGGATATTTGAGGTTATGTACCTTGGATTTGAACTTGCAATCCTTCATTCTCACTCGACTTCCCTGACCACCATGGCAAGGACTGATCAAAGCTGAGTGACTTGTTCTTTATTAGTGTATCCGGTGTCACTCACACCCTTTTCCCCCCTCTTGCCCCCAAGCTGGTGGTGCAGAGGCTGGGGTACGACACCCGGGTGACAGTGCTCGGTCACGTCCAGAGGGGCGGCACGCCCTCCGCTTTCGACAGGGTGCTGGTGAGTCCCGCCCGTTGCCCTGGGAGACACGCCCAGGGATGCGAGGCGTCATGTGACCCGAAACGCTGTCAGGGAGTGTGCCTCCACTTTGCATGTATACAGACAGCACAGAATTTATGTATTGCAGCTCTTTGTTGTGATTCGATCCAGGCCTGAGTGAGGCGTCTTCTCCTTGTCATGTTTTTGTGCATTTGACTTGCGCCTCAGCATTGTCTACATGTCCATTAGTGTCCGTGTCTCCAATGAGCAGTTAGATGGCACAGTATGTTGCAGAAAAGAAAAGAGCCTGTGTGTTTGTGCGTCTCCCTGCTGAGGAGTAGTGGCAGTTGATCTGAAGATGTGCTCTGTGTCTCCACCCACAGAGCAGCCGATTGGGGGTGGAGGCGGTGGTGGCCCTGCTGGAGGCCACGCCCGAGACCCCGGCCTGCGTCATTGGACTGTCGGGCAATCAGGCCGTGCGCCTGCCACTCATGGAGTGTGTTCACATGGTAAGCCACGCCCCCAGACCATGCCCGCTCATAATCAGAAAGGGTTAAAAGATTTAGTTGATTATGAATTCGCCTAGCAGATGCACTTACCCAGGCCAACTTCCTTTTAAAAGGAGCTTCCTTTTAAAAGATTAAAATATTACCCAGATGTGCGGCTCGATGCTTACTGAAGCCGTGATCTGCCTGAGAATCAGACTGGCAACCTTTGGGTTACAAGACAAGCTGAAGTAAAACAGACTGAAAGTGATACTGAGAGCTCTGGATGATAGATTGACCTGTCAGAGTCTCTCTCTCTCTCTCTCTGCCTGCAGACAAAGGAGGTGCAGAAGGCCATGAATGAGAAGAGGTTTGAGGAAGCCATTCAGCTGCGTGGGCGGTGAGTGGAGTATCGTAATGTCAGCTGACTGCATGCCTGTCTTTGTATGTTTCTATGTGACTGTGCAACCGCACCTAATAAGGTGCCTATGTGCACTCCTGCATGTAAAGTGTATCCTGTAGTAAATGCCGGTGATGTTTGCAGGAGCTTTGAGAATAACTGGAACACCTACAAGCTGCTGGCTTACCAGAAGCCTGCCCAGTCCCAGGTACATCAGCCTGTGCTCTCTGTGCTTTCCTCAAGCTTGCTGTGGTTGGAAACTCATTATATACCTTCATTATCATTACACACCTTACCCTCCTCACTCATCCATTACACAAATTATCACCTTCTCTCTGCATCAAAACACACACTTTCTCTCCACTTTCTTTCAGTATCAAAAACACATTTGGTATGGCCTGTGAGTGAGTCTGTCTGTGCGTCTGCCCCCCCCCCCCCTCTCCCGGCAGAGTAACTTCTCCATGGCGATCCTGAACGTGGGCGCCCCTGCGGCGGGGATGAACGCGGCGGTGAGGTCAGCCGTCAGGGTGGCGCTCGCTCAGGGGCACAAGGTCTACGGAGTCAGCGACGGCTTTGAGGGGCTCGCCAAGCAGATGGTGAGCTCTACTGAAGGGGAAAATGAGGCTTCGCAAACCCCCAGAAGTGTGATCAGCGAATCACTGACCTGAACAAATCTAGGGAGAGTGAAGTGTTTTTGTTGATTTCCATGAGTCAGTGATTGCCAGTACATGATAGGGGCAGCAGAGTGGTGTATTGGTAATGAGCAGGGCTCATAGCTAAAGGGTTTTGTACCCCTGGGTAAGGTAGTTTACCTAAAATTGCCTCAGTAAATATCCAGCAGTATAAATGGATAAAATTGTAACCTATGTAAGTCTCTCTGGATAAGAATGTCTGCTAAATGCCATGTAATAATAATGTAATGTAATATGGAACGTAATGATTGGTTCGCTTACCGTGGGTTCATGAAGCTTCATGCTATTATCACTCTTAAGTTATCACTGAATTATCGTAGTTTTTTGAGAACCAGGAGAGCAAATCCCATCCGGACTTCCTGTAGAATACAAGGCTATTAATTGGCAGATCAGATAATCCATGGTGGAGACTGAATCCAGTCCTCTATAATTCAGGTTCCCCTGTACTTAAGCAGGTGAGAATTAGGAGATCTGAGAAATGGGAAAAAATCAAGATGCTTGTTATGATGATGTACGTGTTAGTGGTTGTATAATTATACTGCTGCCTTTGGGTACTAAATGGAAATTATACCGGTGTGATGTCTGAAGATGCTGGTGATAATGATGAGCTCTGAACTGAACTGCTGTGCTCTTTGCAGGTGTCAGAAGTGGACTGGGACCTTGTAAGGGGCTGGACTGGCCAAGGTGGCTCCCTGCTGGGGACCAAGCGGTGAGGCCACCCACCTGAGTGTGTGTGTGTGTGTGTGTGTGTGTGTGTGTGTGTGTGTATGAGGAAGTATGTACATGTATGTGTGCTTGTGTGAGAAACTGTGCATGTGTGTGCTTGTGTGAGAAGGTGCATGTGTGTGCTTGTGTGAGAAGGTGCATGTGTGTGCTTGTGTGAGAAACTGCATGTGTGTGCTTGTGTGAGAAGGTGCATGTGTGTGCTTGTGTGAGAAACTGCATGTGTGTGCTTGTGTGAGAAACTGCATGTGTGTGCTTGTGTGAGAAGGTGCATGTGTGTGCTTGTGTGAGAAGGTGTGTGTGTGCTTGCGTGAGAAAGCATGTGCGTGAGAAAGTGTGTGCATGCTTGCATGTATGAAAGCAGAGCGAGTCATACGTATGGGATCATGCACTACAGAGCATCAGAGGTCTCAGGGGAGGAACAGGGACTATAAAGACTGATTCTGAAAGTCTGTGTTGCTTACAGTGCCACTCATTGCACTTAATCTCTTCAGTGATGCATAAGGCATACGGCAGATCTCATCCATCCATGTCCTACATCTGTGTGAACGGAAAGGAAAGATTGTGCATGAAATGTTTTTGTCCTGGATGTGCTTCCCCAGGACTCTTCCCGATTCCTGCATGGAGGAGATAGTGGAGAGCATCAGGAAGTTTGACATCCAGTCGCTGCTGGTCATTGGAGGGTTTGAGGTAACAGCACAAGCTGGAGTTGAGCTTCCAGAGTCAGTTTACGTCCACTGTGTTGTTCATATGCCACTGTACTGTGTATAAATAATTCTCAGAGCAATACCAGTGGGTGCCATGAAGTGAGCTTTGATCTCTTGCATGTGTACTTACACTGTAAATTATATTGTAATCCGGATGATTTAGTCACTGTAACGCATCTCTCTGTGCCCCCTTGCAGGCGTATGAGGGTGTGCTGCAGCTGGTGGAAGCTAGGGGGTGCTACAGAGAGCTGTGTATCGTCATGTGTGTCGTCCCTGCCACCATCAGCAACAATGTCCCCGGCACGGCTTTCAGTCTGGGCGCAGACACCGCTGTCAACGCCGCCATGGAGGTGAGCGCTGGGCCACTCTGACCACCCTGTGGCTTACATGTGGAAAGGGGAATTATGGGTATTTAGGTGACTGGCATTTCCACCCGAGCCCTGTGTACAGGTTTTACACCTGTGTTTTGTGTGGTTTGAAAAAGGGCCTTGAAATAAGCAATCAAGTCAAAAACTGAACTATGGACACTGATTCCAAAGTCAGTTAAGACATTGAAAAAGGGACACATTCCAAAATGATAATTTACATAGTTTTTAATTTCACTTTAAAATAAAAATACAAAGTTAATTTCATTTTTCTTTGAAAATATCTTAACACATAGGATCATACTTTTCTGGTTGCTCTTGTATTATTTTTATGTTTCTGTATGATTTTTTCATATACCTACTGTAAACACTGTTGTGTTCCCCTATTGTGACAGCTGTATGTACCTGGATAGTTGTGTTGTATGGTTATTGAAAAAGGTGGTATTTCACCACATCGAAATGACAGATTGAGTCAATAAGACAGACACAGCAGCTGCGCAGAATCGGCTTTATAAACAACGTGTAAACACTGACCTACTGTTCTACTGCACTGTCGCCTCCCAGAGCTGTGACAAGATCAAGCAGTCGGCCTCGGGGACGAAGAGGCGAGTCTTCGTGGTGGAGACGATGGGCGGGTACTGCGGCTACCTGGCCACCACCACGGGCGTCGCAGTCGGAGCCGACGCGGCGTACATCTTCGAGGAGCCCTTCAACATCACTGACCTGAAGGTGAGCCCAGCAGCCAGCTGGACATGTTCATCACAGTAGAGGAAGTCATGCATGCATATTTTATTACACTATTACACTGTATTTTATTACACCGTATTATTGTCATTTAGCAGACACTCTTATCCAGAGCGACTTACATAGGTTACAACTTTACATGCTATCCACTTATACTGCTGGATATTTACTGAGGCAGTTGTGGGTTAAGCACCTTTCCCAAGGGTGCAGCAGGGGAAATTGAACCTGCAGCCTTGTGGTTACAAGCCCTGCTCCTTACCACTACACCACACTGCAACCCACCAGCACGCTCAGATGCGAACTCTGGAACGGCTTTCATCTCATGTCAAAATCCTGATACATGATCTCAAAATTCTGATCTAATATTCATTCAAATTTGTGGAGCTCCTCTGTGTAATAAATATTCCCCTTAATAGACGAATGTGGAGCATCTTACAGAGAAGATGAAGAAAGATATTCAGCGGGGTCTGGTGCTGCGGTAAGCCAGCAATTTATGTGTCTAAAAGGAGAAGCAGATAGGCCTACTTTTTATGATTACTGCAGATATTCCATTGGTACATTTTTGTCTGGATACCAACTCTTGCCAACAAAAGACCGTAAAGATTACGCCACAAACCAGAAGTGATTGCAAATAATATCCTGGCTGTACCATGTCTTATGGACTGACAGGCAAATCACTTTCTCAGTCACTATTTGCATACAGTCTGCAATTAAATGCAATCGGCCCCTTCACGGCTGCTTCAGTTAAGTGTGTCCCTGTCAGTGAGCAGACACCTCCCAGCCAGTAAGGTTCTATTAATAATCACTGCAGTACAAAATTCAAACGCTTACTAAAGCACTCAAGTGAAAGGCTAGGTTTCTTCCTACTTTTGGTTCCTCTGACAGTACAAATACGTCTGTGGCCTTCCTCTCTTGCAGGAATGAGAAATCCAGTGAGCACTACACCACTGATTTCATCCACAACCTTTATTCAGCTGAGGGCAAGGGAGTCTTCGACTGCAGAGTGAATGTGCTTGGACACTTGCAGCAGGTAGGGGGCGTCAGAGAGCTCTTCACCGCTTATCCACCGCATTGGACAGGGATGCCCTTTTCATTTTTGGCTGCAACTGCAAGATGCAGTCCCAGAAATGGTTATGTTCCTAGCTAGGTCACTTAACTACCACTGACCGACTGACTGACTGACTGACTGACTGACTGTTGAGCTGTTTTCAGCTACGGTGCTCACATTTTACCACTAGAAGGTAAACAAGCCAACAGACTACAGGTCAAAATGTAGTTCTATGCCTTTCGTTATAAGATTGTGACAGATGAATGTCCAAAGGGCATGTGAAATAAGTTGTATATATTTTGTGTAATTGTAGTAACAATTACGTTGTTATTATGTTGTTATAGTTGTGTTATTTTGTTTAGTTGTAATCACAAATTTGAATAATATGTTTTAAAAACGGGATGAAAGCTTACCAATCAATACTGCCAATCATCAAGGTCTATACAGAGAGAACAAGGAGAACCATTTTTATTGCGAACTTTAGGTCTTCCCCTTCATAGCCTACATCTGGCTTGCACCTACATCCTGAGTGCATGTATTAGTGCACCCCCTTTACGACCGAACCCTACAACTTTATGAGCCTTATGTCTACTTTCTGTTCCCTGTGCCAAATCTGCTGCCATCACTTCTGTTGTCTTAATCCTGATGTTGAGCATATGTCATGTTTAGGCCTACCTGGAGCACATAACCCAAGATGAGTAGAATGTGGACCCTTTTACATACTATATAGTGTTGGCCAAACTTTGTACTTTGTACACATTTAGTCAGCACAGTTCCTCTGTGGTTCCTCCTCCTGTTTCTCTATTAAGACATGAGTTGATATTAAAATTTGTCGAAAACTGATCAATTGTCTGTCTTCCTATGTGTCCCTCTGACCTCTGACCTTCGGTGACCCCTAGGGAGGAGCTCCCACACCCTTTGACAGGAATTTCGGCACCAAAGTCGGCGTGAAGTCCGTGCTATGGATCACCGAGAAGATGGCGGAGACCTTCAGAAACGGTAAGAGGGAGTGCCGCGGAGAAAAATGACACGGCAGGGGGCGGAGTTTCACTGGGGACCCCTGACGTCTCGCTGTGCCCTCCCAGGTCACGTGTTTGCCAACAGCCCCGATACGGCCTGCGTGCTCGGCATGATCAGGAAGATGCTGACCTTCAGCCCTGTGACCGAGCTGAAGGACCAAACAGACTTCAAGTGAGTGATCGGCAGGGTGGAGCATGGCTCATTATAACAGGGAAGAAGAACTTTGCATTTAACAATGTAACTCCAGTGTTTTTTTCCTTCATGACTATAAATTCCCTAGTTAATCTGCTGTATGTCAAACAGCCTATTATTGTGCGTAAATCTCATCTAGGTGCCCAGACATTACCACAGCATTTTAGTATTAGGCAGTTGACACTGAAAGATAAAAATGTCTAACTTTTAATCATAAAATTATGTTATTTTTCTTGACTTTGACTGAATAGCTCCATGTAAATGACATTGTCTGGTGTTTAGTTTGATAACAGAATATGTCTTTTGTTGGAAAGTTCATGTTTTTTTGGAGTCATTTTTGCGCTGCCATATATATCACCCGCAGACACCGCATGCCGAAGGAACAGTGGTGGCTGAACTTTCGCCTCATGCTGAAGATGCTGGCCAAATACCAGACCTGCTTCAGCGAGTACGTCCCTGGAGAGGTGGAGCACGTTACCCGCCGAACACTCAGCATAGACACAGGGATCTGAGGATTCAGCCACCCCTACATGCCCTTGCTGCTTTCAAATTTCTCCACTAGGGGGAGCTGTGGCTCAACTTCTCCGCAAACCCGCCATTATACAGAATGTATCCATCTGCGTTGTCAGCTGTGACCAATGCAAAAAAGTATTCTCAGAATTCTGCAACAAATAACCTGAAATTCTCTGGTCAGATAATTTTCCATTGTTTACAATATGTAACTGTCCTTTGACGCTGAAATACGAAATGGAACTACTGCCCATCTCACTGGACCGGTGCAATTTGGAAACATGTTGTCAGGCCTTTAAAAAGGTTATCTGTAGCTAATTGTGAAATCAAGGAAAAGTCCATGTAAATCCTCGCTGAAAGCATTTCTTCTGCACATTATTAGTATCTAGATTCATAATGTCTTTAAAATGGACACTTTATGAAATGGAACCCGAGCACTTCAAGAAATTAATAATCTTCATCTGTGGACAGATGTAAAATCATCTATTTTCTTTATTTGCACTGATGAAATAAGACATCATACTTATGCCTTTTATGAAAACATACTACATTCTGAGCTTTAAACTTGTTGCACCAATATTCTACAGTTTATATTGTCAATTTTAATGCAACTAACACCCTTATGTGGTGCTACTTACTGAATTCATCTCAAAATTTTTGGAATAAAAAGTGGGGGGAAATAAAGCTTTATTCACCAATATTTGTCCGCTAAATCGATTGAAAACTTTATCAGAAGAGGGGGGACTGTAATGGCATTTAAGTAGCTGAGCTTCTGATTGATTTTCTTTGTAGTTTTGTGCCTTTGTCATACAAGTGTTAAATGTTAACAGTAATGGCATAGCGATTTAAAAGGGTTTTAGAGGGACGTTACAATAGGCCTCTGCAAAAGTACCAAAAAAGAGAAAGCAGATTCAATGCATATAAAATGATTGTTCTCATCAATTATTAACATTTTTTTCCATTTTTTTTAAAGTTTGTTCCCTTTTTACCAGGATACCTCAGATTTGTAATGGTGGTTATCGGTGATTGCACACTTCTTGGCATACTTGTGTTCACAGTGTTAGCCTTTCGTGCCCTCTTATGAGAACAGTCAACTAGGAGTATAACAAGCAGCTGAGGATGAAGCATTCACTTTAAAACTAAAACGGTTCTATAAAAAAAACAAAGATGGAAAATAAAAAATGTTCAAATGCTGTAAGCTAATGAGACAAAAATAAAAGTGGGACAACAGGCATGAGTAACGGGATAGAAGGGTTATCCTCCTACTCTCACAATCCTCTACTCTCAAAGCAACACCTGGTATTCAACTGGAAGTTGTGGTCATTACATCCCCTTTGTCTGAATGGACAGACATTCTCATGCACTCTTTGAAAATTATTGCGTGGTTTGGAACACAATTCGAAAAACATGGGGCCGTTAACGCAAATTACACATTCGCACATCACCAAGTAAATTAAAAACCTTTGGGAAACTTTTGCTAACTCCTCGTAATGGAGTCATCATATTCCCAATCCCTTGCTCAGTGGCTCCCCACCAAAGTAACTGCAGTAACAGTTTTACCACTGAAAGGTGGAAAGCCTCAGTTCTTGTTTCAAAGCACTACTTTTCTCATGGAAAGCACCATCAATATTTTCCCTCTATACAGTCCATAGGATGTATTCCATAGCAAGGGGAAAAGTTGTTTCAGGACAAGTCTCTTCTTTCATATCACAGAGAGGGCTGGAGAATCTTTGCAATATCATATTATATTTTTCAATTTGTGACTGAACTACATAGACCATTGAAGAGGACTTCTTTCTTTACATTTGCATGATCTTCACAATTGCACGTTAGTATTAAGAATTGTTTATATGGAAAGGAAGAAAAAACAAAATTACTGTGACAGATACTGAAAATGTCAAATTGTTGACAGACTCAGCATTTGAAAAACTAAAATACAGTTCTTGGCATGGCTTTACAATTTTCAATAAATATTATGTAAAAATAGAACCCCTTCAGGGTAAGAACAACCTTAAGTATCAATTATGTTCTCAGCTTTCAACAGCTACATATATTAAGTCATCTGAATTTAAGAAAGAATAGAAAAACCTATGGAGATGTTTGTAATCTTTTTTATTGCTATTATTGTGATGATTCATAGTTTGCTAGTTTATTTTGCTTTAAACATTCCTTTAAACATTTTCTTTAAACAACAGTAGGAATTATCTTTGTCACAATTTTGTGTCAACAAAACTGTAGTCAAACTCTGAAGAGGAATTGCATGTTGTATTCAGAATTTAAATAAATACATTTAATAATCAAAACCAATGCTTTTATTTGCATTTATACCTTCGATGTACTGTACTGTATAACTGTATGGAAAGACAAAGACAAATGAGTGTAAGACTCAAACATGAAGCTGAACCCTTCGTGTTCCTACGTACACATTTATAACAAATCTAAAATAATACCACTGGATACATAAGCCGAAATTTCAACACACATGTAAATAGGAACTCACTGTCCTCATTAGTTACCCTTCAAATATACTATAGCTCTGACAACAGTAAACATTACAGATATTACGACTGAAACCTTTTGAACACAAGCCAAGTAAAGAGTGACAAAGTCTATGTCTGCAAGGTTCAGTACAATTAAACCATTCTCAACAAGTACACCCGGCAGCAATTATAAACACATTCTTTAGAGTTGTACACTGGGTAAACGTGGAACTGATTTTAACCACAACACAGAAACAAAGCATGTCTCTAGTCCTTCCCGAAGTTAAAGAAAGAGAAACTGTCGCTTGCTTCTTCCGGCTCTTGGCCAGCACATGTCTGGTGTGGGCTCTTGGAGGAGAAAAACAACTCAAACTCCTCCTCTGTCCTGCTCTCCATCTGGTCAAGCAGAAAGCCTGAAGAATCAAGCAATGCTGTCAAGTGTTTTACTAATGTCGTCTAAGGTTACGAGGTTTAACAACAGTATTTCAAGAACCAAAACAATCAGTGTCACAGAAGGGGTGACTGCAGTGGAATTGATGGCATAGTTCTGAAATGATAAATAAATGGTATTAAAAGAAACAATATCTAAAGATCAAAGTATGTCAGTATGTATGTCAAAAAGTATGTCACCTGGTGATTTGGACTCTGAAGATTTCTGCAAAGACAAAAACAACCATTAAGACAAGACTGAGGATAATGTTGAAAAATCATCTCTGTCTGACAAGCAACAAAATAATGAGCATCATTACCTTGCTGCTGAAATAAGGGCTTGTGAAAGAGAAGGGGGTGTCCTGAAATCAAAGGACAGCATTACCTTTTGACGCTGATCTACACACAGACACAGTGCCTAAAAGAATCCTTTACTCTAACTCTCTATTCCCCACCTCCTGCTCCCCCTGCTGCGGTGACCTTGTGTCAAATGCGCAGTCGAACCCTGAGAATCCAGGCGTGTCTGGAGCGGTGCTCATGGAGAACATGAAAGCTGGGGATTTGAACTCTGAGGCTTTATAGCTCCCTGGGGACCGACTGGGACTGGTGCTGAAGACAAAGCGTTACCAAGCAAAGTGCTCCGTCAAGACACACAAAAAAAAAGCATCTCAAGTCTCTGTTCTGTTTGTGAGAGGAGGCTCTCAGAACTTATAATTAAAGTACATCTGACAAGCTCAAAGTAAAGCAGCGCTTTATCATCAAGTATATGTTCAAAACAGAGAGAGAAGTTTAGAGGACTGTGGAGGTCTCGTGTGGGAGTTTGCTTGTTCGGGGCAAACCGTGTGGGATCAGTGTGTTTGGGAGTGGATGTGTGTGGGTGTATGTGGTTTGAGGCACTGTAATGGAGGTGTCTTACTTGAGAGAGAACGTTGGAGTGATTGGCTTGGCCTTCATTCGGGCTGGGGGGGTATGCGGATACACCACTCCCTCCCCATGTTCTTTCTCATCAGTGATGGGTGGGAGGGGCTCTTGCTTGTCCCTGTCTGCCTCCCTCGGCTCCAGCTCTGCTAAGCCCAGCCCCTCAGGGTCCTCTTCCTGGAGAGATTCACTGAGAGTCCTCTAAGAGTGTACTGCAGCTTCATAAATACATAGCTCAATACGCTCTTCTCTTTCAAGCTGACGGAACAGCCCTAATATGTTCACACACTAACAAGATTCACAGGTCTAAATTACTTTAGCACTAATGTAGGGTTTTCTATTGTTTATGCTTTTTTCACAAAGCTCAACTGTCACAAGGTCAAATTATCACTGAAGCTGCAGCTACACAATGACTCTCACATAAGAAACAGAAATCTATTCATATTTAAGATTTGAAGTCAATATGGTACATAAATATAGGCCTAATACTGAACTATCTGTAAAACCAGCCTTACAATGACAAGTGATCCTGGTTGTGTACCTGTTCTTTAACGCTGGTCTGTTCCTGGCCTAGCCCCTGCAGCTGACCTGATGGATGGATGAGATGTTTTCCTCTCTGTTATCACTGCTAATTTTAGAGGACTATACTGCTGTGAGCATTACTGACGCAGGTTGTACAGCTGTTTTGTAGAAAAGGTACATAGTTCCTAATGCAAATGAAGCCACTAATGAGAAGTGAGAAAAAATGCTATGTTGTTGTCACTTTGTGTAGCTCTGTGTTTCAACTTGAATGGATTGTGTCCTTCTGTGCTGGAAGTCGCTCTGGATGAGGGTGTCTGCCAAATGAATAATGTGATGTAATATGTGTATGTGTGACACTGATGGCAGGACCCAACTTTGGCATTTACTGTGTCCTACCGCAGGTCTCCAGGTTTGTCCATATGATGTTGCAGTCTGTGTCCTCCATGGATTCAGAGGATGCACACTCCTCTCTGGGCACTTCCTCATCCTCGCTCACTCTCATCACCATCACTTCCTTTCTTTCAGCATCGCCGCCCTTCTCTTCCCTAGCCACAGGGTTCTGATTCACAAAGGATTCAATTAACTGACTGAACCAAGGGATTTACTTATCATTTAATATATAGAAGCTGAATCCTGCAAATACTCTTCGAGGAAGGAAGGAACTGACATGAAGAATTATTTACTTAGCTTGACGTAAAAGACACCGAGGAGGGGAGAAAAGGCCAAGGATGTGGATTCTGTGCCACCAGACCCACACACTGCCTCTGTACAGACCTCTCTGCGGAGGAGACAGTACCTGCTGTGTGTCAAGCAGGAGGGAGGAGATGCCTGTCTCTATACGAGCACTGTCCTTAGCCTGTGGATTCAGCTGATCCTGGAGCAGTGCTGGACTCTGGAGCTCACTGGCACTGAGCACCAAAGAGGGGCAAGTCAAGGGAAAACATAGCACAGAAAGAGCACATAATAAACCCCAGACACATCACTGAATAACTATCATCCGTATATCTGTGAAAACATCACCCTGATAAAATGGAAAAATTCAGATTATACCAGAGAACGTTTGAGTTGAGGATTGCTTTCAGGTATGTCAGTGTAGAATTATCTTTAATTTCTCTGCTTCAATGATATATTCAGTGGTAAAACAGACATGAGACGTTTTCATTCTGTGTCCGAGTCTGAAAATGGCACTCTATCATTACGTCTGTACATGAACCACTGTAAAGTTCTCTTATAGGTATAATAATGTAGACAGATCCCTTTGTATTGTCCTTAAATGAATCCCTCTCTTTCTTGGGAGAATCTTTTTTTCAAACTCTTCCGTTGTCTCAAAAGACAGAAAATGCATACAAGATAAAAAGCTCACATAAAGAAAATACCAAAGAAAGAAAGAAAGAAAAAAGGAGTGCTTCTGCGTGTTTACAAAGGCTCAGTCCTTTGGGGAGGTTTTCTGGGGTAATTGTTTTCTGGTGTGAATGTCCTGGGTATGTGCACTCTCTACATACTGTTTGTAAGAAAAAACAAAAAAAAAACACACTGAAGTAGAGGCATGCTATTCTAAGCTCATTATTCACAACAAATCAAATAGGAGTAAATAATAACTACAACATCGCCCTTCTAGGGGATGCCTTCAACAGCGTTACACACCTTGTAGAGCACTCAAAAGGGATACACGTCTGATGCATTCTCAGTCGAGGATGGAGCAGAATTGTAGCCTATAGTAAACAAATTCAAATATTCAAATGGAGCTTCATCAAATGCACCACACCTATGAAAAATTTACAGGAAAACTGAGTGATACAGTACTGCAAACTAATGCCTAAACATTTACCTCGCAGTGCCTGCAGCTCCTTTTCCTTCACTACTATCTGTTCCTCACACGCTCCGATCCTCTCTTCGATCTCCTCCTTCTCTGCCTGTATTTCCATAAGCTTCCGCACAAGAGGATTCTCGCAGTAGCGAGCTTTGTGCTGCTCAAATACCTTCTTGTAGTTTTCAATTCTCTCCTGGTACATTTTCCTTGAGTGGGCAAATAGAGGTTTCATTTTCAAAACAATGTTTACATTTTCAATCAAGATTTGGTACAAATGTATACATATTTTTTTAAAAAATAAGTCCTGGTAAAATTAACTAATTAATTGACACACACCAGGTTTATGCTCACAATTTACTAAGATAAAAATACTACCTAATATGCTACTTGCATATTATTCTGGATAACAGTAATACTGCACTTACATGTCTTGATTTGAGGCATCCCGTTTCCTCTCTAATTCACCCTGAAGCGTTTTCTCATACTGAAGCAGTAGGCTGTTTGTTGCCTTCAGACTGATGGAAATCATAGATGTACTGTACATCATGTACAATCATAAAAATGCTTAATATAAGCACAGAGGATTCATGATTTGATTACGTTGCATTTACCTTTTAGCATTGTCTTTGTAATACTTCACCAGATTTTCATTTTGCGATATGTCTTCCTCAAGTTTCTCAATACTCCTCTTGGTTTCTTGTATACTGGTCTTCTTCTTAGCTACATTTACCTTGTAAACTAAAGATAAAAACATAATTATACCGGAGAGTTACACTAGAGGTGTTACAGGTAAGTTTCAATTACTCTCTTTCATACGTAATAAGCAATACTCTCAACAGTGTTTCGGATCATTAAAATGCAGTGTTAATTGGCACTGAACTGGAAATGAATAAATAACACTTACTATGAATCTGCTGTTTCATTTCGTCGTTCTTTTGAGACAACTCCCGTGTCTGCAAAGCTGTAATCGGGCATTGTCATATTAAGTGCTCAAATGCACTAGATAGTAAAAGGGTAAACAGTTATATGTAAAAAGAAAACTAATTCTAATTCAAACCGACGCACTCACCCAACTGAAAGAGAAGGTTATCCATGTTGGCCACAGAATTAGGCTCCTCCATATTAATATCTGCCAATAAACAATGTTACATTCAGCAACAGCAGTTAACAAATTAATCGCAGGGGGAAGAACTGAAGGAAAACCCATTATAGTAGGGTAGCCAACCTTAGCTAAGTAGTTACGTGAAAATATTGCGTGGTCGAGTTAATAACTCATTTTGGTTTGTTATACGTTTCCAAGATGCCGTTAACAGTCAGCTAGTCTAATTGCTACAATAAGTTAACTTATTAACTTACTAAACTTAATTGATTGCTGATGTCATTAAGAGATTATCATTGCCACAACTGTGCGGACAGCGTGATAACTTTTCGAACAGCTGTCATACCTGAACTCCAAACCTATCGTAATGAGCGAAGAAGTTAACGTTAGCAATGATAGCTAACATTTGAATATGTGTCAAAGCAATAAATGGACTCGCGACAAACCGCTACCATAGAGATTGTTGGGAGACACGCTCTGCTCCAGGACTTGGGTGCCATAAACTAGCTGAATACTTCCTTAAATTTTACCTGTTGGGATGATTTATCTGTTATGTTTTTGACTGAAATACTGTTGTATTGTATTTGTCTGAAATATTGTTTTGAAGTTGGCTTCAGTACACACAGTGGCAGTAAGGTCTAGATGTCAGTCCCCTCACTACTGTATTCGAAGAAGCGAATGACGACGTAGGTGGTCCTCCGCTATCCCACAATGCCTAACGCTCGTCGGGGGTAAACTGCGCCTGCGCACAACGTTGACCCTCTTTTAGCCCTACGCCTCTTCTGTAGTAATGGTGAGTGAGAATGAGTGCTATAGTAATATCGTTTAATCCAAGATCATCGTTGAAAATATAACTGTACCTTCTTGTTTAAAAGTCGCTATACACTGTACATACCAATGTTCACCATCCTCAAAGTCAATTTGTGTCGATTGTTTTGGAAATAGTCTTTATTCACCACTCTCTTGGTTACCTAGCTAGCTAGCAAAGGCCGTAACGACATGGCTAAGCTAGGTAGTAACCAGTATTTGTATAAATGGAAGTTGTCTGAATGGGAAGCAGTCTTGCAGTTGCAGATGTGAAAGGTAGTTTCTTAGCTAATTTGATTGCGGTGAATTATCAGGTTTGAGGTCCTTGTGTGTTGAGCTGAGTCTAAGCCACGGCTAGCTTAAGGAACTGATTGCTAGTTAGCAATGTAACTGACATGAGTTGGCGCCTGCCAAATTTAATACAGCTGGCCACCAACTGATGATCACGGTCAATGGGAAGAGTCATACTTAAGTAGTTGGTAATGTTAATATTACATGTAGCTGTTTGTTTCACGACTCTGTTTGAGGGTTGCTAGTGCGACATACCTTACGTGCAGTGACATTAGCCAGCTGACTAACTTAGCTATGCCCCGGAAGGGTTGGAAAAGCGAACATTCCCAGCCTGTAGCGATCCATACACCTGGCAAGGTAGCCGAGGGTAGCAGTTCCCGGAGGTAGCAGACATTGCTTTGACGAGGTTGGTTTGTTTAGTCGCTGATCTGGTGATAACTAACATTATCATAACTGAAATATGTGTTGTCATAACTGGGAATCAGTGTGTAGGCTCGGAAAGTTTAGGTTACGTGAAGTTAGAATAATGGATGCTAGATAGTTACTTTGCAGCGATGCGGATTATTCCCCTGTCGGACTGAAATGATTTAAAGTGGTCACCTACAGAAGTCATGTCATGTGGTGTAGTTGTAATTCAAAGGTAGCAATATGTATATGTACATACTCCTGTTGTATTGAAGTATCTGAAGGGTGGTTGTACGGTTGTTTGAAATCAATTGCCAATTGACTTCACCCCTTTCTTTTCCAAATACCCTCTGGTTTACTTATGAGTACTTAAAAGGTGTAGTCAATGAAATTCACAATTAAGTGCGGTAAAACAAAAAGCTGGTGTTCACGTGGATAAGCAAGTTGTTTTAGGGTAAATGCCCACAAAACTCAGTGGATGAATTCAGTGGAGTCCTAATGGAGAAGAAATGAAGACATTGACGAAGTCAGAGTTTTAACACCGAGAACATGGGACAGAAGGGCTGATTCGGGATTTCAACAAGCCTCAGAAGGATTTGATCCTGCTAGGGACTTAAGGTAAGAATTTTCAAAAATCCTATTGACCTATTGATCCTAACATGACTAAGGCTGGTATATCTAGTATGTGTGAAAGTATGTAAGTAAAATGCACTTTTTTGCATTGTGTGACTACCTGTGTTTTAACACATTTCAAACCTTTAAATTGGTAAAATTGCCTTATCTTTGTATATATGTTTTTCTGTTTCAGATTTGATGGCGATCAGACGACGACATCAACTCGCACCGATAGCACACATTGCCCCTTCAAGCCAGTGGATCACCTAATCTGTGCATTTTAGGATCCCTGCTGCCATTTAGACCAGCATGAAAGCAAGCTGATCCAGGAGACTGAGTATGCCTTGGTGTCACTGAGCCAAGTGGAGTGTTGCACTTCCTAACTAGTCAAAACCTCAGGTATATGAAGAGTATCCATATATTGAAGACTAACAATCCAGAAGACTGCATGGGTTGGAAGAAGTTCTGCAAGACAGACTTGCCCTGGCAGTCCTGCAAACAAGTTGATCAAGGACTGCTGTGAAGCCTGAGTCAGCGTGACTTACTCCAATCCTTCCCTCATCCCCTCTTGGTGATATCAGGACTATGTGCTGATGGGAAACTCAGGCCCAGCACAGAGTGGAAAATGAAAAGGATGCTGGCTGGAAATGAATGAGTGTAAACGGCTAATTGTTGAAGACTGACAGTGTAAAATCGGTTTCAGTAGATTCTGCAACGATCTTTAACTGCATGCAGGAGGTGTGATCACCACATTACAGTAATTGTCCTGACGATTATCATTATGTCACCTCGTAGATTGACATGTCTGTCAGGCTCCTCTCAGATTGGTCCAAAATTTAGCTTAGGTAGTATCAAAGAAGCATTTCTACTGGAAGCTGTAATGCACACATTCTCCGGCAGCACTGGAGTGAACCGTAAATGGAGCAAGAGGACAGCTTTGGTACCTGGATGAGTAAATAACGTGCATAGCATTGGCCAACAGTGGGAAAACCTGAGGTAGTACAGTGAGGTTGTTTCCCCATTTTACAGACGTCATGAATCCTCTTTTTCCATTGTCTGCAAGCATTGTCTCTTAGTCAGGGAAGACGTGCGAAGACTTAATGGCATTCCGAGACCTGTTGACTTTTGAAGGAAGGGGGTGTGTGAATATTGAGTTGAAGACATCTAAGTGCCATTTCTTCTATCTGCTGTTGCATAAGTGGCGTAGGAAGTCTCCTCATCCTACGAGCTGTCATTTCTTATGAAGTTGCGGCAAGACGCCCATGCCGCCTCTGCAGGGAGTGGGCAGGCGCATCTCTTCACTGTCTCTCAGAGCTCTGTTAGCAATGGGACTCTTTCTGTAAGAACAAAAACTGCTTTTCAGACTGGCTGAGCTAGCAGTATCCAGCTGTACGGATAGTTGTATGCAGTCACTGTTCTACATGATTAGTCTTACAGGGTGATTCATCTTGGCAGTAAATAAATCTGATTCATTGATTCCTTTTTTTAACTCGACGTTGGATTTTAAAGTTCAGTACAGAAGCCGTGTTTGCACCTAAATGTGAATTTTTATTTACTGTGTTAAAGGTCAATATCAGGCAGGTAACACGCATTACAAGAGTATCTCGTGATGTGTAGGAGTCATTCACAATGGGAGATGGGTGCATTGATACATTGAAAAGATTGCTCTTAAGTGGTAAAAGGCTTATGTTGAATGTGCTGTCATGGAACCAGAGGGGTTTTGGTAATTGTTTTTGTTCTGGGAACCAGGTATCTGATTGCTGTTATTGATCCCTGTTGAGAATCTCACTAGCTGTTGATCTAATGTGGATGTTGTGTCCCTCAGGCTAAGCGCACCAAGAAGGTGGGGATTGTGGGCAAGTATGGCACCCGTTACGGGGCCTCCCTGAGGAAGATGGTGAAGAAGATCGAGATCAGCCAGCACGCTAAGTACACCTGCTCCTTCTGCGGAAAGGTGAGTTACCAAAGCTGCCTTCAGGGGGATAACTGACACTGAATGTGGAATAGGCCCCAGCAGCTAGGTGGAAAAAAAATGGCATTACTCTTCTGTTAAGCTCTTCTTTCCTCAGCCAGGTGTTGCTCTTTCTGTGGTTTTGTGGTCCTATGCATGTTTCCTGAAATGTGCTAAGGGAAAAATCGCATAACTGTCATATAGCGGTTTTATGGGATTTAGCAGTGTCACTATCTCTAGTGATGCAGTCAAACTAGCAGCACATTTTAATAAAGTGTGTCATTTTGCAAGTGGTGTTCAGATATGCATTTGTTTATGCGTAGTTGGTATAGAATATTTTTGAACCCAGAAATGTTTTTTTGCGTGCTTGTGGGAAATTAGAATCCATTTTTATTCCCACTGCAACTTGGAAACTCAGTCTGTTTGCATAATTGAAAAGCTTACCCTAGTAATAAGCTGGCCTCCTATATGCCTTTGGGTGTACTAGTCACTGAAGACCGTTGGTTTTATTTTTGCATGGCTGACTCAGTGTTATTGTTAGTGTCTGCAGAGTATTAATACAAGCCATTGCTGTCTTTTCCTCCCAGACCAAGATGAAGAGAAGGGCTGTTGGCATTTGGCACTGTGGGTCCTGCATGAAGACAGTTGCTGGGGGCGCCTGGACATACAAGTAAGCTGAGATAGTCAGGAAAATTGAAGTTGTATTTTTGAGCACCCTGTCACTCACAATCAGTGTAAAATGGTGTGTAAAGATTAGTGTCGTTTGTAATGACAAACGTTAGTTTCATTCTGATTTTTGTGGCACTGTCACCTCCAAAGCATTGTTTTTGGCTTCATTTGTATTTATATGCATGTCTGTATGTGTGTGTGTATGTCTGCACAAGTGGTTCGTTTAAAAGTGTAACTATGTAACATCTCATTACACCTTTTTTGGCTTTGTTTTTTTTAGCACAACATCTGCAGTCACAGTGAAATCTGCCATCAGGAGACTGAAGGAGATGAAGGACCAGTAAACACCAAGCTCCTTTTTTGTACAGTTATTTTCGGTGACTCAAATTGGCAATTTTTCTTGAACATCCTGCAATAAAGTGTCTGAGCGAGTTTTGCCTCTGGTTGTGTTGTGTGCATTTTCAGGATGAAACGGCAAACAAGGTTCATGCAGCATCCCTCATCAGATGTTTTAAAGTGCTACGCGTTTGCTTTCATCCTTATACCAGAAGCTTAGTTATTGTACTACCCAGCATCCTTCTGAATTGTTTAGCCATTGTTCAAGGTGATTAACATTTATGACAAGAGAATTCTCAGTTTTACAGTATTTGAATATATGGAATAATCTTCACTCTGGTAGGCTTTATAATGTATCATCCTTGGAACAATAACCCTATTTTGTATTTGCAGAACCTTTTGTTAAACTACTGTAAGTAAAGTAAACTACTGAATTGCGACAGATGTATATGCCTATAACCTGAGGCACATAGCCTCTATTTGAAATAGCATCTATCTGAAATGCAGTATTGCACACTGGCTTTGTAAACTATAAGCCTCATAAAAATTAGCTGGACAACTTTCACTCAGTGTCTAGATTTTTCACCCACCTTTAACTTCAGGAGCATCCCAGTGCTGTTGCTCTTTGATATTCCAGCACTTTGAGTCTGTCGAGTGTATGAAGTTGTCGAAGGCTGCATTGGCAAAGGATTTTTCAGTTCTTTATTATAAAAAAAGCATTTGAGTTTCTGAAATTAACACAAGCCATAGCTCTGCTGCGCTCAAAGTGATCAACCTCACCAAACTTGTCAGCAACTCGGTTAGTGTAATCCCTGTGTTCCAGACTGCATGCCCAGAACCAGGCATATTCTTACCTGTTTGTCTGGGGTCCTTTTGAAAGGAAATTGGGTCTGTGATGCAATGTGTTTTCAGCACTAAGGCCTATGTAACTAGTGCTTTATAGGCCAGAGTTAGAGATCTGTTGGTCAAAGGGGAGGAGGTTCTTTCCTTTTATTGGATAGACAGAGGAGATGTGGGGTTGAAAACCCGATAGCTCCTGGTGTAGCCAGCTACAAAAGTATCTCATTTGGCCAGGGCATTCCTCCACTATGTTTGGCAGGAGTAGGTATATTTATGAAACCTTGTCTTACAGCAAAGAATGTAGCCTGGCACACCACCATGCACAATACTGCTATCCAGCAAATAGAAACAATTGTGGTAGTAAATATTTAATACGTCCATCTGGATGGATCAGTGTGTGGGACGAGGATGGAGAATTTGGTGTACTGGGGTCTTTGCATGCTCTCAGCTAGCTGGATATGAGGAAAAGGAGTGGAAATATATGGGCTGTGGGACCAATTTGCCAAACTACATCTGGTCAGATGAAATGGAAATATATTTTTTGGACATGCCCATCAGCTATAGGTTTGGCATTAAAAGGTGAAGCATATGTCAGGACTGAACCCATACTCACTGAAATATGGCGAGCTGTTTATGTTTTGTGGTTGTTTTACATCTGTGGGTCCAGGAGGTAATGGAGTTAGAAGCTCCAACATGGCCTGGTTCCCTCTGCAAAGAAGCTCAGACTTGGCTGAAAGTGGACATTCCAGCAAGACAATGGTCTAAAGTGTTCATTCAGATCTACAAAGACGTGGTTAACTGAGCACAAAATGAATGTTCTCAGCTGATCATTTCAATCTGTGGTTCAAACAGGAGAGCAGTTCAGAAATGTAAGGCAAAAGATCTTAAGCTTCACTTCTTGCGCAGTTCTACTAAGGAGCAATGGGCAAAAATGCAATTCAGAAGCACCAGAACTTCATAAAACGCCACAGGAAACATGCCAGCGCCAAAAAAACATTCACAAAATATTAATTTCAGGCGTGTAAACACATGTGTTTCCATGATTTAAGGTAATCTGAATTTGCTCCGTGAAATGCATTTGGGACAAAATTATTTTTTAAAATTTAAGATGAAGAATTTATCCTATATGGATTGTTCCCATTTAGTCAGGGGATATGAATATATAGAGAGGGGATTGTATGTAGCAGGGCAAGACAAGTGAGATCATGACAGGCCTGGTCCCTTCCTCACTTGTGATAAACTCACATTAGGTTCTTGGTGCATTGAGAACCAGTGGTTTTCTTTGCATTAATCAGATAATGACGTCCATCCTGAAACACAGGAAGCGGAGAACAAAACTGAATAGCCAGAATGAAACCAAGCCCTGTACAGTACACTACATCCAGAAACCTTAATCAGTGTCCAGCTCTGACGTTCTGTGTGATTTCTTCTGTGTGAGTTTCGTTGCTTCTTTACTTTACTTCTTTGTTTCTGCACAACGCAACTAAATTGTTATGGATTATGTGGATATTTAAGACAATGCCACTGAAAGGTATGGATGTGAATGATTAGAGTATGCAAATTTCAGATAAATTATTTTAGTATTTTGATATGCTAGCAATATGAAAGTTATTACATAGCTAGTTGGTAGTTATTAAAATAAAGGAGATGGGTCTCTTGCATTTAGTCTGATTTTATAGCTGGTAAACATAAGAATAGCATTACTTTTTTCAGCAGTACTACAGCAATTAAAGGCCAGCTGAGGCCCCGGTTGATGTGAACTGTGCTCTGCGGCACTGTTAAACTGAGATGAAACATGAATTATGTATGTTAAAGTGAAGTCCTTGTGTTGAGGGGTCGGTATCTGAACTGCGGTTATAAATATCTTCTCCCCAAAGACTTGTTTTTTGACTAATCTCCGGGCAGACGGACCCCCGAGCCTCGTTGTGAAATACACGGCGTTTCAGCGCTGGGCTGGTTTCCTCCTCTGATTGGGTAGGACAGAGGTTGGAGACCGAAGGGGTGGGGTGAAGGAAACCCTGGAATCCGGCACTGGATGCTGTGTGCTACGGCTACGTGTTGAAGCCGTGGAGATGGTGAGGGCGTGTACTGTTTCTTTCTGCTATTGAACCGAATAAAATTAAAAAACCGGCAGTTACCGTACGTTAGACCGCTTGCTCCGCTGTACAAGGTAAGGATATTCCATTTAATAAGCAATGGTAATTTATAAACAAATTTCTTTTCGCGCAAACAAAGGAAGGGGTATTTGGGTGTGATTTAAACAGAGAGAGGGATCAGTTGTTGGAAGAGAAATCCTTTACATTATCGCTACTGATTTCTGGGTTAATCCAGACGAACATTTAACAAGACCCCGTAGCGATACTGTATTATTTCACGGTAGGCATATTGCGTTTGCATGCATTTTCAAATAATGAATTTGATGGTATTTGGGTATTGAAAAGACGATCTGCAGAAACCAGATATACATCTTAAATAATGCAGTATAATGTAATATAAAAGAGCAATTCGTCATTTAGTATGCTTAAGCGCACTTTTACCTGTGACCTTGGAATGTCAAGACAATTTGCTTGAACAGCAAATTGCTTTTGACTTACGCTTATCTGAAAATTTTAATAATAAAGCCATGCATATACATGCGCTCATTTTCTGTGTACTAGAAAGACATATACCAGCTATAAAATGTGTAGTTTTAGGTACATCAAATGTGAGTTTAATTATTGATATACTATTTGCTTTTATTAATTTTCGATCGATTGGTTTCACGGAAAGGACCAGAAACTGTAGGCTTGGTATGTGATGATCATGTCGACTGGCCTCAACTGACAGGCACAAGAGAAGAGGCTAAAGACGCTCACTAGAGCGAGACCTCCCATTTCTCAATTCGTAAACTCATAGTTTACCCGAGGTTAAACGTCGTTGCACAGGTGACCTGAAAGATGTTAACTTGCCATTACCACATGATCCCATCAACCAATTTTACTGTATGGAAAGAAGGCTAAAGTGATTTATTTCTGCCTTTTCTGTGCGCATTTCCCATAAAATGAGACAATTATTTAGAAACTGAATTTTCACCATATGAAGACTTTTATCACATGAGCAATTTAGATTTCTAAAAATTTCCGAAGTGAATTCAGTTCAATTGAGTTCAATTCATGGAGCGCCATTGGCATGACAAGCATGTATAAACAGCCAAACATACATTTGTGTTGCCCAAACAAAATAAACACAGAATGTGTAAGAATATACACATATCCGAATGGAAAAGAGAAAGGACCAGCACTGGCTGATTCCCCTCATGCAGAACGTTTTCTGCTCGCTTCTTAGATGGTGGGAAGAGATAATGTACAATATACTATGCTATGAACTCATATGCTCTGTTCCTCTCACTCACCCCCTCCACCCCCACACACACTCACACGTGCGCACAACTCATTGAGACAAACACATACACATAACACATAAACATCCAGAGTATACTTAAAAAATAAGTATACTAAAAAATAGAAGATAAAAAAAAATTACAACGAATTAAAAACTTTGGTATTGCCAAATGACCATTTTCACTCCATAGAATACACACATAGGTAGGTGACAAAAAGTAAAAAGGATAAAAAATGAACAAAGCAGATGATTATGATTTCACATACAGTGAACACTTTCATTCATTGTTCCTCATATTGTGATGAGTGGCAACATACAGCTAATTCCACTCATTCCCTCTTCTCCTCCAAGAGGAATGATAGCCTCTCAGTGTCCGTGAGATTCTTGGATTCAGGCTAGACTTCCTTTAATTCAGGGAAGTAATTTGCCCTTAGGTCTCTGCGCCTTTTACATGTGGTCAGGAAGTGACATGTTGAAAATGACTCTCTCTGTCCCTCTTTCTCTGTATGCGTGTGTGTGTGTGTGTCTCTAGGTACACAGTCAGAATGGACACATGTGCTGAGCTCCTGTCATAAAGTTGGATTTAGATCTCAAGGGTCCACAGGAGCGAGGTGGAGAGAGAAGGGAGGGGTGGCCACACCCAGCTTCAACATGGAACAGGTGGAGCACACAGGGGCGGAGAGCCCCCGACCATCCTCACTGCAGGGGTCAGAGGTCACGGGGCGTCAGACAGATGAGGAGGGCGCTGGGACCACGACGCGCAGGAAGAAGAAGAGGAAGGAGCCTCGGCCGGAGTCCATTATAGTGTACCGCTCCGAGACCGAGAAGGTGTCCGAGGAGGACCCGGGTGGAGAGGAGGGGGCGGAGAAGAACTCAGAGGAGGGGGCTAAGTTCCTCTCTACCCCCACAGGAGAAGGTGAGACCTGCGGAAGCCATCTTTCACCCTGTCTGTTCCTCCTGACAGATGGAGTCATTACAGGAGCACCATTTACCATAACTATTAATAGGATCCTGCCTCCTGCTCTCCATCAGAACATTTATGGCGGCAGTTATACAGATTGCCAGAGAGAGAGCCTGTTTTCCTCAGCCAAAAGTGCTGTGTTACGGATGATCCTCAATCAATTGAAAACATTTACTGCTTTCAATTTGCCAAATGTTGTTGTAAAACCATTCAATACAATACTTTACTCTAAGATTTTGGCTCACACTGTAGTCCTCATATTTGGCTGTAGCTGTGCATGTGTTTGTGTGTGTGTATGCATACTGTTGTGTTGTGTAATTATATACAGAATGTGTGTGTGTGTGTGCGTGTCTGTGTGTGTGCATGTATGACAGGAGGACTTCTTTAACGTTATGTATGTGTGTGGCTGTGTTTGTATGTGAGTGTGTGTGTGCTTTTGTATTTGTGAGTGTATGCGTGTGTGCACATATGTGTGTGTACAGTTATGTGTGTATGTTTGCGTGTGTACAGCAGTATTTCTCTGACAGTGAAGTCCATGCACTGTCCGTGTTAACAGGAGGCTGGAGCCTGCCCCCAGACAGCCACTATGTGACTCTGACAGGCACCATCACCCGGGGGAAGAAGAAGGGCCAAATGGTGGACATCCATGTCACGCTGACAGACAAGGAGCTGCGGGACCTGGCCAGGTCTAAGGAGCGGTTGGACGCGGAGTGCGAGAGGGGTGCAGACAGCAAGCGTGCCTGCGGCCTGGGGTTCGGCCAGGGCCCCCACGTGGTGCTGTGGAGCCTCTCCTGCGCCCCCGTGGTCTTCTTCCTCTCCTTCATCACCTCCTTCTACTACGGCACGCTCACCTGGTACAACGTCTTCCTGGTGTACAACGAGGAGCGGACGTTCTGGCACAAGATCATCGTCTGCCCCTGCCTGATCATCTCCTACCCCGTGCTCATCATGGTCGTGTCGCTGTCGTTGGGCCTGTACGCCGCCGTGGTGCAGGTGTCCTGGGTGTTCGCCGAGTGGTGGCTGGCGGTGCGGGACCTGGAGAAAGGCTTCTGCGGCTGGGCCTGCGGGAAGCTGGGGCTGGAAGACTGCTCCCCCTACAGCATCGTCGAGCTGCTGGACTCCGACACCATCTCCGGGAGCCTCCAGGGGAAGATCGCCGGCGACAACCTGCAGACCACCTCTGTGTGAGCGGGACAGGCCTCTTAGAAGCACACAGGTGCACAGATGCACTTCTTCGCCTGTTCAGAGAGCAACAATTTTTTGTTGTTCTTGTTGGCATCCCAAGCTGCCCAGTCACATTCATTCGGGTTTTCCTTTTCTTATATCGTTTATATTTTTCCCAGGATGTGGGCGGGTAACTCTACAGGACCCTTAATGTCATTGGATATGCTTTTTTTGTGTCAAATTCAAACGTAGATTCAAATGTAGACCAAGCGGAATACTGGACTCTTTGTGTTTCAGTGTGATATGTGTGCATTTTTTTCATGCTGGTTATGCTGATGACATGGATGCAATGTGTGTGTATGTGTGGGTGACAGGGTTTCGGCAATTATCCATCTAATTGGAGCCAATTAGGCAAACACTGCAAAGACACAAAACATAAGGAGTCACAGGTAGAAAGCCACAGTCAAACCACATTCCTGACGTGACTCTGTGCATTAACTGTCTTTAAAAAAAGCATCACCGGCTCCTTCCTTCTGTTAATTTTCTTCATTACATTACATTCACATATGTATGCACACCCACTATTGTTAATCATCATGGCATTCTTCCTTTCAGAAAGAGTCCCGCAGCATTGACTTTGAACAGCGAGTCATGCTTTAGCTCTGTTATCTGTTGCTGTGGTAACCCAGCGTCTTATACTGAATTTGTTTTTTTTTTGCTGTTTGTTCTGCTTCGTCTTCATTGTGGGGCTGGAAGCAGAATGTGCCATTGTGTCATGTGTGTAGCTGTCATCACTGTGGGTCTTATAGCAGATTGAGTTGTGTTATCACACCTGTAGCTGTCATCACTGTGGGGCTTATAGCAGATTGAGTTGTGTTATCACACCTGTAGTTGTCATCACTGTGGGGCTTATAGGAGACCGAACCATCACATCCCATTTATACTGTAGCTGTCATCACTGTGGGTCTTATAGCACACTGAGTTGTGTTATCACACCTGTAGTTGTCATCACTGTGGGGCTTATAGGAGACCGAACCATCACATCCCGTCTATATTGTAGCTGTCATCACTCATGCGGACAGGCTGCATTGTGTTTGCATGTCTGTACATTCAAACACATAAACATTTACATTCAAGTACAGCTGACCCCAGCTCCAGAGAGTTTGTGAGTTGTTTTGATTCTTTTAATCTTGGTCTGCTATGACAGCTACTTTTTTTTGTATCTTTATCAATTTTTATTTAAGCCACTTTATTTAATTTATTTGGAGGTTATTTCTGTCATGATTGTCCATGTTGACAAGGGATTTGACAAGGGATGAAGGATTAGCAAAGGGAGTTGGAGTTGGAGTTAGGACTTGGCCCAAAGGCCTCTCTTATATGACTTAAGGCTTACTTGCATGAGCTACTAATTGCACATTCATTTTAACTGACATTATAATGCTGAGTGCATGGAAGTGTGTGCCGAGCACTGAGGCTCATCTGGAAATGGATTTGAAATTGCATCAGAGTAATTTCCACAGGGATTTTTGGCTCCATCCGATGCACTTTCACATTTGAGTAAATAGTTTTTTTGTTAACAAATCTTGTTTTATTGTATGGAAAGATAGTTGGCTTTTGCTCATCATGTATGGATCAAGCCTTCTCAAAGTTTCCCATGGGCAATGTTAATAAAATTGGAATTTAAATGAACCAAAGTAAATTTATGCAAATTTGGACTACATATAACATGAATTGAAAGGGTTTTTTTTTTAAATACGCATTAATGATACTAAACACGATAACAGTGTTCACTCACTAGTTAACCTGTAACTTTGAAGTGTGTAATGTATTTATTTTTTTTTTTACTACTGCAGTGTTTTTTTATTTATTTGCCCCAGTAATTTAAACTTCTTCACATGAACTGTTTAATATATTAAAATAAAAAGGTTAATTGATTTGTGTGTGGCTACCTGGTGTGATTACCATGGAGATAAGGGCATCTTCTTTTGTGCTTCCCTGTAGGTCTGTAATGTCAGAATTGTATATGGTATTTAAGTCATTGGAAAAGTGCAACCTTTTTCTACCCTTTCAGGTCCTGGGGTTTTCCCTGTGCATTGGATATGTTTGCACTTTTTCTTTATGCAGTGTGGGTTCTAATAATACATATTATTTATACAGAATGTGTTTTGGCCTTCTCAATGCACTTTCCAATGCACATGATAAAACCACATAAAAATAATGTGGTGGTTCTGCACGTAGCACTGCAGATGTTTCTTAGAAGTATACAGGAGGACAAAACAATAATCAAAATTGCCACAGAAAGCAAAAAAAATCATACAAAACAAAAAGAACACATTCATGAGAAGAAGCAAGAATATGAAAATGTTAATTAAAACACAGTGTGAAAATGTAAGAACTGCTGTCTGGTAGAGTACATAAATAAAAATGTGTCCCTAGTATAACAATTTTATTTAACATGTCGTTATCTGAAAAATTTCCCTGTGATACAGAAACAGAGAATAAAGTAGATCCCGGAATAGAGCCCAGAAAAGACAATATTACCACAAATGGTTTTAAAACCACTCATTGCAGCAAATAGCTTTTTGTTTGAAAGGTAGAAACGGAACCACTACCAAGTGCTCTTTAGATGTTATATGGGTGATAGATTTAGATCCAGCAAAATCAGGATGGTTATTGAGCCTGAGTTAGCTGCATTCAGGATGACAGCTTTCACCTTAACTAGGAGAATCTGTGTTATGCTAGGCTCAGACAGAATGGGGTCATATAGTTGTTTAAAGACAAGAATCCTATAGATTGGGTATTTACTATAACAATTCACTCAACAATTGGCAAGAGAAGGCATGCATATACTGCAAATTGTACGGTAATTACTTATGACCTCTTAAGGATTTAAGATTGTGATTTTTACAGTGGAGTGGAACCAGCAGTTTTTAAAAAGCAGAGACGATCTCTAGAATCTTGAGTGGTACCTTGATTATGTGAGTAAGCAAGGAGGCTGTAACTGGAAAGGAATGGCTGCCAGCAGAGGGTGAGGTTGAATCAGGCATACAGGTACAGGGTTTTGATGTTAGAACTAGCTCCTCCGCACTTTCATCAAGTCACCTCAGAAGAGTTCCTGAGCTGCACATCTATGGAATTAGGAGCGCAAAGAATGTTAATGAAACACACTTAGAAGGCCAGAATTCTGTTACTTATTCTTGCTGTCCTTTCGCTGACAAGGCAAGCAGATATTGTAGTGCACAGTGGAGTGCAAATACGTTAGTGCAGGAGGTCTAAAACGGTTCTAGAAGCTGGTTGATAATAGAGAGGAGAGACCTTGGGCTGCCAGGAATTACTGCACTTGATTTCTTACCAAGTGAATGTTTCCAAGTCATGAGCACATCACGATTTTGTAAAGATCTACATGGCATCTGGAAATAATAACAATGACATCACGGAAATAATAACAATGGCAACAATAAAACATAATGTAACATTACAGCTGCAAGCACTTATAAGCTGTGGAAAACATGTGCTTCAAGCCATTGATGTGAGGAACCAATGAAATGATTTCCTAATAACTGAAATGATATGTGATTCAAAAGCAGTAACTCTTTAGACTCTCTTGCCAATGACTAAATATGAACTAAACATGAAGACCATAATCAGTGTAAATGCCATTCTCTTCTCTCTCCCCACACATCTACAGGTGCTCTATCTACTTGATCACATCAGCAGACTGTCGTGAGTATTCCAAGAACTGGATGAGCTGCAGATCAAGAAGTCAACACAGATGGGCTACATTTTCAGTCTACCTCTCCATGATCTACTCAGTCTTTATTCTTTGTTAATAGCCTCTCTAAAATAGAGTACTTGCTCATGACATCACAAATGGATAGAGGGAAAAAGAACGGATTTCAACAAATGTGGTCTTTCTGTGTGGAGCCAGGCTGGCTCAGAGAGGATTGGTCTGGAAAGGAACCTACCTGTATCTGGAAAGGAACAACCCCTTTCCTCTTAAAGTTAATGCAACATTCTCTACAATGAACAAATGGGAAACAGATTTTTTAAAGCTTGGAGCCATTTATGGAGACACGTATGTCTTTGGAAATACTTACTTTATTTTTACTATGTTTATTATGTGTGTGTGTCTAAATATGCTCAACTGCATTGATATTTTGTGAACAACAAAAAAGGTTTTATTTTTACATGTAAGGTACTTCGTCATCACATCTTTACATTCTTGTATTTGAATATTCATAGATTCCACACCTGACTAGTTCAACTAAATAATCGTTAATACAAGCAGAAATAAACACAAAAGCGTGTAACATCATGATTCAGATCTGGGAAAAACGGCAGGGCCACTTTCACAAGACTCACAGTTTCCGTCCGGACTGAAAATAGAGGCACACAACTTGGAGAACAACAGAAAAGCGGGAGTATGGCACGGGCAGCAAAGGTATACCTAGATCGTTCACTAAATTAACAGCGCATCGAGACATTTAACAAGTCGGCTAGTTAGCATTATAACCACTTCAATGACAGTAGTATGTCACCATGGAAAGAAATGTCCCATCGCTAACAAGCTAGCTACATTCAATGGTAACCTACATCCTTGATAATGCTACCTAGCAATGCCACCAAGATGGCTAGTAGTTGGCTATCGTTGTGGTAGCATAATCAAGCAAGGTTAAGATTAGGCTTGTGGCTTGGTAGTTTAGTTCAGTACTTACATCAGGGGAACTGCTGCCTTGATCTCCATTTAGGTAACGTTAGCTGTAGTTAGCTCTGTTTCCTCTGTACTGTAGGATTTCATTGTTTTTAATAGTGTTTCGCTAATGACAGTCATTTGAGTCACATCGCATGCTTTGTTTGTTAGCTTGCTCGCTAACTAGCTAATTACGTTTCTCTTGATGGAGAGTTTCTGCTCTCTACCTAGACAGCGAACTGTATAATTTACTAGCTATTGAACAACTATTCCTCATTACATAAATTCTGAGAGTATAAACTCTATAAAGTCGTTTGTTTTTATGCTCCCATTATTTACTGCATAACGTAGCTTTGCTAGTTAGATGGTGAAAATGGCAGTTTGAGTTTTGAATCAGGCCTTGCTAGATACACACCTCTTGTTAGATATTTATTTTTGCAGTTTATTAAGAAGCCGCAGCAGACATGACCCAACATGTAGGTATCCCGCCCCTTTACATTGTGGTGAGGACGATCAACCTGCCACCTGGTGGAGAAAGTGAAACGCTGCATCAACTCGAGCGTACATAATGATATAGCAATTCTTGAGCGAGGAGGGGGAAACGGCAACCATTGTTTATATGGAGATGCTTTTTTAATTATCAGAAATATCCAAGTCGTTTTTCTGTGATTTTCCCGGAGGCAGCGAAAACCTACAGTAACAGCTTAGATTTTTACACTAAAGTCATAAACGTGTTCAAAGTGGCCAGTCTCCGTAACCTGACTTTTTGAACGCACCTTTCGTTGCCGCATGTCCTGATTCCTACATAACACAGCTCACACACTGTAGAAGAAAGTGAATTTTTGTGTGTGAATTAAATGCCTCTCCTGCTTCAAACAGTCAGCGTTGGTCCTCTGCATGGATGTGGGGTTTTCCATGAGCAACTCTGCCCCTGGCCAGGAGCCCCCGTTCGAACAAGCCAAGAAAGTCATCCAGAAGTTTGTACAGCGCCAGGTGAGGGCTTTGTGACGGTGCGACCCACCCTATACCTGTGTACCGATAAGCGGAGATAATCTCCTGTCCCGTGTGATCACTTTAACTCAGTTACAAAGAAAGCTGTCTGTGCTGTCCCGCATAGGTGTTTGCAGAGAACAAGGACGAGCTGGGCCTGGTACTGTTTGGCACCGATCAGACTAAGAACTCCCTGGCTAGTGACGGTCAGTACCAGAACATTTATGTGCACAGACACCTCATGATACCAGACTTTGAGCTGCTGGAGGACATCCAGAATGAGCTGCACCCTGGGAGTCAGCAAGCTGACTGTATCCTTCCCTGTGAAACCATTCCTTCTCAGAAATCCTCTGAAATTCACTGATTTAAAATAAATAAATAAAAAGCAGTGTATTTTAGAGGTTTTTTTTTTTTTTTAAATAAAAGGCTTCTGTTTTGCTGAGCAGACCTCCATTGAGATGTGGTTGATCATTCTTTATGCATTAATTTTTCATTACTGCTGAAATGGATTATTAGAATAAATTTTGATCAAACACTGTGAGGCTCTGTTATTTGTGCTGTTTCTCTGTAGCAGTATGAGGCCACAGCAACTGAATCGTGGTCTGAACTGTTTGTGATCCACTGTCAACAAGTTGCGTTCCTTGACAACGACTCCCAACCCAGGGTTGGATGCGGTGGTTGTGTGCATGGACCTCCTGCAGAAAGAAACGCTGTGAGAGATCTTCCCTCCGACTGACATGAACATGGTGTTGGTGCATATAAGCAGTGATGTGGCATTGCGCAGTGTTACTAATGTAGCTGTGTGTGGGCACTTGCTTGTTCCATAGGGGAAAGAAGTATGATCGTCTTAACATTGCCCTCCTGACTGACCTCTGCACAAAGGTCAGCGCAGACCAACTGGACACCATCATCGCCAACCTGAAAAAGGCAGGAATCACCCTGCAATTTTTGTACGTACGCTATCTCCTGTGTACTTAGAATTTGACGTCTCCTTTGGGGCACTAGTATGAGTTTTGTACTGTGAAGGTGTCATCACTCACTGCACTTGAGTTTTATACACTTACACACTTTCACTGCTTAGAGTTGTGGTGAATCTCTGCTTTGCATATGTGGATCTTACTCTGTGATTGACTCTGTTGATTTCTCTCTGTAAGGGCCCTTGTGTTGATGATGTCCTGGCAGTCTGAAATCTGTCTTAGGTGATTCTGAACAGAGAGTGATCTCTAGTCTTTGTGTTGTTTCTAGCTTGCCATTCCCATTGGATGAGGAGGAGAATGATGGAGAGGGGGGCGAAGCTGGGTCCAGGCGACCCCCCTACGGGGGCAAGGGTCTGACGGTGGAGCAGCGGGAGGGGGTGGAGGTGGTGCGGCAGGTCATGACCTCGCTGGATGAGGAGGACGGCCTGGAGGAGGTCTATACCTTCAGGTACATATTGGACTAACCCTGAGGGAGTGGACGGTGGTGGCCGTCATTCGAAGTGCTTGTCTGTTATGTTCACAGGAATGGTGATAGTGCTGTGACTGACCAGGGCGATGGTGAAGTTTCTGAGGAATTCGGTATAAATAGGAAACTCAACTAAAGGAATCTGTCATTTTTTTTGTTAAGACAGAAGTCACACCCTTGTTAAAGGGGTGTATGTCGTTGCTGCAATATGTTGGTGAGGTGGAAGCTGTTACATTATAACGACTTTTGATTTTATCCATTTATACAGCTGGATATTTCCTGAGGTAATTCTGGGTTAAGTGCCTTGCACAAGGGTACAGCAGCAGTGCCCCAGTGGGGAGGTGAACCTGCAGTCTTTCAGCTACAAGCCCTGCTCCTCTCCACTATGCTAAACTGCTGTCCAGTTTTGATCTGATTAATTTGATATTTGATCAAGTAATCAAATAATCTAGCCCTACTGTCTTCCCCAAGCACCATATTAAACTCCAGTTCTTTATACGTAAATATCCACTCACTGCAAGGAGATGAGTTTCCCTTGCAGTTCTTGGCAGGAAATTTAATAATCTCATGGTTTTTCTTATTACATTATTGGCATTTAGCAGATGGTCTTATCTAGAGAGACTTACATAGGTTACATTTTTAACGTGTTACCCATTTATACAGCTGGATATTTACTGAAGCAATTGTAGGTTAAGTACCTTGCCCAAGGGTACAGCAGCAGTGCCCCAGCGGGAAATTGAACCGGCAACCTTTCGGTTATGAGTCCTGCTCCTTACCACTATGCTACACTGCCACCCCTAATTCTCTCCTAGTTTATGCAGGATGTTTAGCCTGTCATTCATGAACATCAATGACAAAAAAATACAATTGATTTATACTTCATCTTGCGTGAACTAGTGTCCAAATACTGATTCAAGTAATTGATTTGTGATTCAGTATTCTGTCTTATCCCCAGCTGACAGTGAGGTGTGTGTCCTCTTTCCTGCAGTGACGCCATAGAGAAGCTTTCCATCTTCAAGCAGATTGAGAAGAGGCCCATGGGGTGGCCGTGTCAGCTGACCATCGGCAGCTCTCTGTCCATCCGCATCGTAGGGTACAAAGCGGTGAGTCCCATGCACTGGGCTGATTGCTTAAAGAGGACATGCTCTGTAGAACAAACTTTAATTGTGTAACATAACGTGCTGTATAAGTCCCTGTGCATTGCAGTTTGGCTCAGTGATGCACAGCTGTCTCTCACGCTGTCTCTCTCCTTTGCTGTCTGTCTCTCTCCTTTGCTGTCTCTGTCTTTCTTATGCTCCTTCTCTTCTTCTCTCCTTCCTCTCTGTCTCTCTCACAGGTAACCGAGGAGAAGATCAAGAAGACCTGGTCTGTGGTGGACGCTCAGACCAACCAGAAAGAAGACGTGAAGAGGGAGACAGTCTACTGCCTCAATGACGACAATGAGACCGAGGTGTCCAAGGACGACACCATCCAGGGTAAGGGGCCGTGGAGCAGAGGGGTTACAGGGCAGGGTGGGTGGCGGTCAGCCAGTCCTTAGAACCAGATCATAGGGACAGTCAGGGGACAGAAACCAGTCCTTAGAGCCAGAGCATGGGGACAGCCAGGTGACAGATTACCACTCATTAGGGCCTACAGGTTACATCTCAATTCAGTTTTTTAGATTTGATTGATTTGTTGTGTTGTTTTGTAGTGTTAAGAAGAAGTGCAGAATGGGTTACCCACTTCAGGGACTTAAGTAGGAAATTCCTTGCGCCATCTACGCTAACTCTTCTGCAGGGTTCCGTTACGGGAGCGACATCGTGCCCTTTTCCAAGGTGGACCAGGAGCAGATGAAGTACAAGTCTGATGGGAAAAGCTTTGCTGTGCTGGGATTTGCCAAGCAGAGCCTGGTACGGTTTCTCAGACTGTTAAACCGCTGTTAACTCGTAATATGCAGATTAAACTGTCAAAATGGACAGCTTGCTATCACTGTTTGGGAGAAAATTCTGCTGTTTTCCACAGAAGACAGAAGTGCAAAATATTTAAAGACCAGCTCTTTGGAATATCTTCTGAATTTATTTTATTCAAGAAGGTAATTGATTTGTGTTGTTAAACCCATAATTCCTTGCTGCAGATTCAGCGTCATCAGTTCATGGGTTATCAGGTCATCAAGGTGTTCGCCCCCAAGGATGATGAGGTATGATTTGAAAATTGAAAGTGTATGTTCTATAAAAATAAACATGCGTCCTGTAGAAAGTGTTTGAATTGTGAGTCACTGGGTCAGATAAAAGATGGCGTCCCTCACTCTGTCCGGTCTCGTCCTGCTCTGAGGGCAGCATGCAGGGGTGGCCCTGTCAGCTCTGATCCGGGCGCTGGACGAGCTGAAGATGGTGGCCATCGTCCGCTACGCCTACGACCGCAGGAGCAACCCTCAAGTGGGCGCGGCCTTCCCCTGCATCAAGGAGAAGTACGAGGTGAGGGGACGCCCTGGGGAGTGCGGGATCAGGGTCTCCTTTCATTTCAGCACGTTGGAGCATTGGTGCACTGGAGACTTGAGGGTCAGCCCGGATCTGACCCTCCTGGGATGCCCAAACCCGTAGCACTGTTTTGACATTTTGCCATGCCAATGAAGACAAGTTACACTTGAAAAGTACAGGAAGTCCTGTCAGGAGTGTCCTGTAATTCAGAAACACATTTCCGTGACTACCTGGGTCAGTAAAATGATAACATGTTTCGTGGTTTTATACATACAATCCATCACAAGCGTTTAATCTGATGTTTTATGTTGCTTACAAAAAGAATAATAATAATAATTTTTCTTGTCTGTACTCCTGTAAAAGCATGCTTAATGTCATGATTTAATGAACTAACTAATGCCTGACACAACATGACATTCACAGGATGTTTATCCAAGGATCAAGGCCACAAGAAATCTAATTTTAAGTTACATATTGTTAGTTAATTTAGGTTTAAGGTTGTTAAAATGAACTAAAATGTGAACATCTGTTTCTACATTGCGACATACTCAGTGGAAACAGGTGTGAACATCATTTGTGCTGGAGAGCATTGAATTTGTAGATTTTATCAGAGACAAGGATTTACGAGTTCTGCATGCAGCGTTATGCATACATGCACATTTGCACGTTCTCATGTGCAGTTACTTGGTAGCATGCCTTGTCCGTTGACACTGAGGTGCACTCTGTCGTGTTGGAGTGAAGGTGTGAGAAGGAGTGGGTGGCAGTGTAGCACGGTGGTTAAGGAGCAGGACTCGTAACCGAAAGGTTGCCGGTTCGATTCCCTGCAGGGGCGCTGCTGCCGTACTCTTGTGCAAGGTACTTTACCAACAATTGCCTCAGTAAAATATCCAGCTGTATAAATTGATAACGTGGGGGAAAAAAAACCTGTAATTGATGTAAGTCGCTCTGGGTAAGAGCGTCTGCCAAATGCCAATAATGTAACGTAATGTAATGAGTACATTCCCTTCATTCAGTCTGTATCTGCTCTATGCTCCTTCAGTGCTTGATGTATGTCCAGCTCCCCTTTATGGAGGACCTTCGACAGTTCTCCTTCCCTTCCCTGGAGAAAAACAAAAAGTTCGCCCCCTCAGGTAAGTCACAAACGCACCACTGGATCCTATGCACGGTATTTCTTTTATTCTTGTTTAAAGTTTAACAAAAACTGATGTCATGTTTGAGGCACCGTGGTATTTTCTTAGAGCTATGACATCCCATCGCTTTGGTTGTGGTGCATGAGGGCATTGTTCTACTGCCTAGGCCTTAAAAGGAATTACATAGAAATAACAGGGAAAAGCAAGCTGTTAGTAAGCCTGGGAGCTGGCCAGCCTGCTAGTTAGCTGGAATCGGGGTATGTTTTAGAGGCCTCTCAGGGTAGTTATATTTTTCCAGCTCTGAAGATAAAAAATGGAGAGGTGCTTCACTAAAAGCTTCCATGGAAGCACATTTCTCCTTCCAAGCTCTACGGAACATTCAGTGTCGCCCAAAGGAGGAGCTGCCTTTTGGCCAACCTGCATAACATTTCCCAGAAAATAGCATAATTTTCAAAACGGCAGTGAATTGGAACAGGCTTTTATAGGTGATCATTTCTATGATGTTTTGAGCACTTTTAAAGCTGACTTTTAAGAAGTGTAGGGAATACCCCTGTTCGTGTGCTAATTTCTAAAATAACGTGCAATTTAATGATAAATTATCCCAAAATCCTCTGCACAGAACGTTGTGAGAACATTACTCTGTGGTTCCAGAGGAGCAGCTGTCTGCTGTGGACTCACTCATCGACTCCATGATGCTGACTGAAAAGACAGAAGATGGAGACACGATCGACATCTTTAAGACCAACCAGATCCCCAACCCGCAGTTCCAAAGGCTGTTCCAGGTACGTGGTCAGAATGTTTTCTGCGTACGCAGTCTGTCACAGTTTTGTTCTCTGGAACCCACCTAAGAAGTACTTGTGGGGAATTGTGGGAGGTAGTAGACTTCCTCATTTCTCCTGATGCCACACTCCTTGCATTCTGTGTTTACCTCATATAGGGCTTGAATAGTGTTATGCTCACACTGACTGGTCTGAGGGTGTTGTTAGCCTGCTCTGACACTGTTGCTTATTGAACTTGAATGGATCTTCTGTTCTTATTTTGCTGGAAGTCGCTCTGGATAAGAGGGCCTGCTAAATGAATGTAATTTAATGTAATATTCCTCCTGTCCTCTTAAAATTTGTCTTTCCCTCTCACCCTTTCCTTATTTCCTGTCCCTCCTCTTGCCTTATCCTTGCCTCCCCCCGCCACAGTGCTTACATCATCGGGCGGTGAACCCTGACACCCCTCTGCCCCCCGTGGACCCCTGGCTGCGAGTGGCTCTAGAGCGCCCCCAGGCGGTGACCGCGCGCTGCCAGGCCTCTCTGCAGGAGGTGCGGAAGCTCTTCCCTCTGAAGGAGGTCGTGCGCAAGAAGGAGCTGAAGACCAGCGCGGACATTTTCGGGAATGGGTAAGCCCTGGGGGAGGGTCGTCTGTCTGGGACTTGAACTTTGACCTTTGACATTTGACCTTACACTACTGGGTGTGAGGCACTGCTGCTGCGCTGCAGTCAGAATAGCTCTCTTTAAACGTGCAGCGCTGTGTTTGTGTTTGGATAGCATGGGTGATATAGTACCGCTGATCCAGAGCTTTAGTGTTTAGAGACAGTGGGGGGGAAATTCTCTTTGGAGAACCATGCTGTTTCACCTGTACCTTTTTACTGAGGGTCTGGATTCCAGAACATGGTCTTTTTGACCCTGTCTCATAATGTGTAGCGGAACTCTACTTAACGTAGGCATACAGAGAACAAATGTATCATCCAGTTGTATCACTCCGTTTTTAAGGTCTGACTGTCTTTTTTCTATGTATTCTTATTGGCTTTATATCTGACAATACATATTACTCAGCTGGCAAGATTCGGCTGTTACCGTGAGAGGCACGGCATTGGGAAGAGGTTTGTAGGATAGCTGAGGCTGTCGTAGGCGCGCTGACAGAACGAAGGTGCCTGAGCTGTATATCCAGTTGCCTTTTTGTCCTCTTCATTCTTTTTAATGCAGTGCACAGGAAGGGGAGCAAGATGCCAAAAAGGCCAGGGAGGATCAAGATGATGAGGAGTACAACCTCGCCAAGATCTCAGCGGGCAACATCATTGCGGTGAGGGGCTGGTGATGTTTAAATCTGTGTTTGAGTTAGAACAGCGGATGGCTTGCATGTGGAACAGAGCTCGAGGGAACTGTGTGTCTGTCTCTGAGGCATCCTTGTCTGTCCCTGCTCTAGGTGGGCAGTGTGGAGCCAGCCAGGGACTTCTGTGTGTTGGTCCGGGAAAAGAACATTCCTTTCGGACAGGGTGAGAACCTGGGGTAGATGTGACCTCATCTGGGGACCCGCTGCAGGAAGCAGCACTCTGAAGCAGAACTCCAGTGTGCAGATGTCAGTGTTGAACCAAACTCTGCGATGTGATATATGATGCGCACCACTATATACGGCAGGGGTGTTACACTCCCTTGAGGGCCTGGTGTGCGGTAGATTTTTTTTCTAGCTCCTGCTAAATAGCCCAGACATGCACTCAGTTTGGCATTTCCTAATGAGGTGATTCATTACAGCCAAAAACTGCACATGTGCCCTACTCTCAGATTTTTTAAGGGTGTGCATTTTGGGAAGTGCTTGAGTGTATGGTACCAGTCAAAAATTTGCACACACCTGATGAAGAAAATAGGAAACATGCATTCAGACACATTTTGATCTAAAGACTTATGCTTAAATGCTTTAATTTTTTTTTTCTTGGGCATCAACTTGAAAATTTATATTTGTCTATGTATGAATTCCTTTCCAAAAAACTTTAATTTTAAAAAATATTTTTGGGCTACTTTGAAGAATCTAAAATATAAGATATTTTTGATTTGTTTATAACACTTTTTTTTGTCACTGCATAATTCCATTTGTGTCATATCATAGGTTTTGATGTCTTCATTCCACATTTTAGAATAGTACTACAGAAAGAAAAACCCTTCTATGAGTAGGTGTGTCCAAACTTTGACTGGTACTGTAAACATACGGAGCTAATAAACTACGTGGACCAATGCAGGGTTAAGGTTGCAACTGCACACCAACCATCCATTTTGACAATGCTGGTAGGCAAGTACACAGAAGAAAAGCACGTGGATGATTGTTGTAGGATTATTTCTTACTGAGGCTACTGAGAGTGGGGGAGGATGTCTCATCACTGAACTGATTTGTCTCATGGTGTCCTGAACGCTCATGTGTTTCTGCCCCCTGCAGTGTGTCAGCAGCTGACCCACAGAATCGAGCAGCTGCTGGGAAGCAAGAGTGTTGATCACTACCTGAAGGTTCCTGCCTGCATCCGGGCCTTCCGAGAGCACTCCATAAGGGTGAGAGCCACTCAGTCACTGAAACATGCTTTAGTTTGAGCTACAGTCATAGGTCAGTGCTGTGCAATGTGAATTACACATTATGGTGAGTAAAATAAATGTGAAGTGAAATTGGATAATGCAGTCACTGTCCTTCACCACCAGGGGGTGCAAAGCACAGTACTTGTAAAGCTATAACTGCTGCTTTTGGCGGCACCGTATTAGAAAAACGTGAAACTTAGTCATGCAGCATTATAAGAGTTTATGAGGCCTGGTGTATAATGTGTACGTGTGTGTGTGTGTGTGTGTGTGTGTGTGTGTGTGTGTGTGTTTACATCATGTGAAAGTACTGTGTGGGCAGGTTAAAAGTAAGCAATATAGTACAGTGTATTTTATAAGGCCAAATGTATATGGTGAACTGATTTACAGTGTGTGATACAGTACAATGTATAAGGCCAGGTGTGTTGTGTGCACTGATTTAGAGTGGTATTGTGTTAAAGTGTGTGATAGAGTACTGTGTATAAGGCAAGGGACAGGCCAGGTGTGTTGTGTGCACTGGCTCAGTGTGTGTAATGTGATTCTTGTGTCTGGGCAGCTTGGAAATGCAGAGCTGTATAACAGCTACCTGCAGTCCCTGAAGAGGAGTGTGGCTGACAGGGGGCTGCAGGAGTTCTGGGATCTGCTCATCCCAGGTACATTATTGGCTTGATTGTTTAATATGAGATTTGTTAGTTGTTTACAGATGCCCTGACTTGTTAGCAAACTCTGTTTGGCATTTCCTGATTTCATTTCATTAGATATTACAGCTGAAGACTGCACTTAGATCTTATATTGGATTATATTTTAGGCAATGCATTATTGTAAATGTGTTTTTAAATTGTCTAATTGGGCCAGTGAAGCCAGGGATAAGGTTGGAACTATACATGTGTTCACAGAGGGCCATACACTGATCAGCAAGGATGAGGTTGAAGGAAGTACAGTGACCAGACAAGAGGCCAAAGAGGTAAGCTTCATTTTTCTCTTCACCGCAGATCTTATGGAATCAAAGATTTAGATTTGTCATAGATAACTTCAGTGCAATGCTAATATAGCAGGATTGGTGGCAATAGCACAGGACAGGGCAGCAGTGTGGTGTAGTTGTACGGAGCAGGGCTAGTAACCGAAAGGTTGCTGGTTTCATTCCCCACTGTGGCACTGCTGTTGCACCCTTAGGCAAGATACTTAGACCACGGTTAGCTAAGTAAATATCCAGCTGTATACATGGATAAAATTGTAACCTATGTAAGTCACTCTGGACAAGACCATCTGCTAAGTAACAATAATGAAATGTAATGTAAAGTCCTCTACATTTCATTATGGGGTGTAGGGGGGTCTTTTATAGTCCTGACAGCTCTTCTTTCCCTCCAGTTCATGGCTGTTGAGGAGAAGCAGGCGGTGGAGGAGCCCGCTGCAGGTGTTGTGGACGATGTGGATGACTTGGTAGGTATGGGGGACTAACAGAGAAGGCTGTGCCTGTGAACAGGGAAGATAATCTAGTGCTAGCCTGCAAGGGACGGCAGCGTGGTGTAGTGGGAAGTAGCAGGGCTTGTAACCAAAAGGTTGCTGGTTCGATTCCCTGCCAGGGTGCTGCTGTGTACCCTTGGCCAAAGTACTTAACCTACAATTGCCTCAGTAAATATTCAGCTGTATAAATAGATCAAATTGTAACCTACTGTACGCTGAACGTCCTAGAGCGTCTGCTAAATAACAATAATGTAATCTAGCGTAATGTAATATTGTTAGTGTAGGGTGAAGGTAAATCCAAACGGTGAACTGTATCCTAATGTAGCTGTGCTCCTCCTTACAGCTGGATATGATGTGAGGTGGAGAACATTCTGGAAGTCAAAGCTAAGGCGGACCCTCTCAAAGTGGTCACTGAAGAGGAAAGGGGTAGGGCGCCACCAGTGCACGGGACCAAATTCAGTCTTCTGTCCGTCCCTAGTTCTAACTGGGAGTCTGAAAGCTTAGAAGGGCGTGCTCATTGTCTGCTGCTTGCTTGTACCAAATAGTACTTTTGTAATATAAACCTATTTCCAGTGTGTGCCATTTTGTACGGTTGAAACGGTGAACTTCGTAGAAAGAAGTGAACTTCAGGACTTTGTTGACTGAGGTGCTGGATTTTGGGTCTTTGCACAATAAAGAATTGTTTTCATTAAATAGTAGTCCTCTGCTTTATTAGGAGGATCCATATGGAAGTTGTAAAATGGATTATATGGATAATTCCTTAAAAACGCTCAGTTTGGCTGTGTGTTCATTACACACATTAATATTGCTGATAGTGTAGCATCAAGCTTTCTGTGAAATCACCTGCTTTTCTGTAATTTCAAATTCAGTGAGAATTCAGTGAAGGAAGATTAATGTCGGGGACACGCTTTATTGTGATACTTTTAAGAAGAGGTCTTTTTGAAGTACAGTAATTCCATCATTTATACATCAATGTAGAAGACAATTCCCAAGAGCATGTGGAGCCACTGCTCGACTTGAAAGGAATGGTGAATAAACAGAAAATCCAGCATTCTTATTTAGAAAAATTTGATGTTTTATTTTCATATCAAGTTTTGCAATATGCAGAAAGGGGCCTACTCCTAACGGACTTGCAGACTCTAAAAAATTCAGTTTTATATATACAGCCTTCATGAGTGAAATGGTAGTATTCTAATGGCAACATTTTATACCTAACTCTAAGGTGTCTCCACTGTGTGCCAGTTAATTATAGGGGAATTGCCAATCAGCAAACCATATTTTTTACAGAAGGAGCAATGTCAGCTTGCAGTATTCTGATCAAATTCAGAAACTTTCTCGGATGAAGCTGAAGGGTTATGATTATGCTTTTGCATTCATGTGACCAGGAAATTCTAAGGTGCCTCACCTCAAAGCATTATGATCATAAGTCATCTTGTCATCGTTTCCAAAGTTTGTTCTCCAATCAAAGGTAAGAGAAAAAAACTGTAATGTAGCAAAGTGAAGCGCTTGTGTCAAATCGGCTTCAATGTGTCTTTTTGATGTCTAATTTTAAGATTAAGGATGATGGTTAGTCTTGATTGATCAGAGCTGAGAAGGATACTTCAGCTGTCCTAGTTTACGTAGTGAATGAATGACTGAGTAATTCAAATGTTTTGCACAGAGTGTCTGGCACATAAGGGTATGCACACCATGGCTACAGAATCAAAAGCCATTTGTGGATTTTGAGTGAAGCTGGATTTAATTTAACTCGAGCTTCAGTTCAACTGTGATCCTTCTCCCCTTCCAATATCCTCTACCAGTAACACATGGCGCACACATTGGTGGTGTGTGATGCACCTGCAAATTAATTCATCTAACGCATCTGCTGTTTTTCACAGAGCTAGCTTTCTTTGACAGTGGTTCTGCACATGGACCACTAAAATGGTCCTAAAACACACTAAACAACTTTTATTTATAAGCTTTTCTCTTTGACGGAATTGCTAACTGAACATTAAGAGCTCCTTCCTACACCAACCTCTGTAGTCACAGGGCTGGAGTGAGGTGAATGCAATTCTCCCATACACTCACACAAATGGGTGTTTTTTCCACACTGCAAGTCCTGTAGTGGCAAAGAAAGACACATCAAAATATGTTAAAACAATATTGCAGTAGTTTAATTCAGAAGTGAAATGGTATGAGAATGTCTGAAATGGCCTGTAAAGTGTGTGGTTTGGGTTGCTCCGCTGAAACCTACACAAAATTAACAGTGATCAGTTGTTACCAGTTACTTAATATTATTTCCTGGAAATCACTTACCTTTATCTTCCATTCACCTCTGACATTTAAAACATTTTTTGAGTCTGTAGTCACTGGTGATGGCAGTATTGTCATGTAAGCTGCTTGTCTGCTGTGTGGAGTTATTGTCCCTGTGTTGTGCTTGTTGGCTATTCAGGCACATTGTAGTATTAACTGAAAAAGAACTTAATAATTTTGTATCATCCATTTTGCAAAAAGCATAAAATATGAGAAATATGACCTGATATTCTGCTTGTCTGAAAACACAGGTTTATGGTGGAAGTTAGCATTTCTCATAAATGCAAGCCTAAATTTTATAGCTGACTATGCCTGCCATATTTATATGCCCATTAAGGCAGCATTGAGATTGCTGATCTCAGTAAGTGATACCAGAAATACCTTTTGTCAAAAACATAAAAATATATTACTGTCTTTATTCCTGATGAATATTTAAAATGGGATATTGTATTTTTGCAGTGAAAGTTATTTGTGAACGGTCTCACAGGCCAGGATTTATCCTGTCCATGGGCATATTAGGATTGAGCTTTCTGTCTTCTGTGTGATCAGTTTGCGCATTGTACGACTGTCAGTGTGGTATATTCCCAATAATAAGATCCAACTTTCTCCCTTCAATACTTTCTCTGCATAAATAATAACTAATAATAACTCACTGAAAATAATCTGCTTGAACTCAGAATTTCTGGCTGGAGAATTAATAACATTAATGAGTAACTAACTATATGTAGGGTTTTTAGACTCGACTCTCATGTTTTTATATATACATGGAATATAAAACAGGCCTTGAACTATATCCATATGGATTTTCTTTACTTTTCCTTGTGAAGCATTCAAATATTGATCCAGTTAATCAATTAGCGATCAAATATCAAAATAATCAAACATTCAGTCTCATCCCTAGCTGTCTAAACAAAATCAGTTAATAAAATGTTGCAGTTGAAATAATTCCCGTTCAGTTTTACTTGATTTATCAGTGACTAGTAATGTAGTAATGAGACACAGCACGATGACAATGAGAAGAAAATATTTTAGTACCACAGCTCATTTTATTGATCTTACATCTGGAATCTTACGTCAACGGTTTGTTCCATGGGTGTCCAGAGGCATCAGAAAGAAAAACGCTCAAATCACAAGAAGTTGCAATTTCCATGATTATTAAATCCACATTGAAAGTGCGAGGAAAAAAAAGTGACAAATAATATCTGCCATACTGAAGCACCATTGAGTGGGCGTGCATATCCGTGTAGTTTCAGTGTAGGCATAATTACTGTGTTCACATTACTGTGCCAACACTGTGCACACCCTTTATTTGATGTTGCTTGACAGGACTCCATTACATTCTGATGTGTGTGAATATACTGCTCTGCACCAAAACAGCTCCCTTTTGATTGCAGATTAAAAACTACAGCATGACTGGTCTGTTTCAGTGCATGGATACTATGAACTATCTGATAATTCACTTGTTCTTTGCCAGGCTAATAAGAGCTTTGCCATGAGAAGTTAAGTAGAAACAACTGATCTCAGCTGAGTAATTCTGTAATGAAATAAAGTTTCAAAAACAATGGAACAATGAGATTTGTTAACCCTTGGCCAATTGAAACATATGTTATAAAAAAAAACCCCACAGGCTCCCCTTGCCAAATGAATTATGTGCAATTCACTAATGTTTCTTACAGAGATATACAGGTAAAACTCAAGAGTTCCTCTATGTTAGCATCTTGATGTAAATACTAAATTATTTGATTTTAAAGACCCCAGACAGCCCTTCTGCACAAAAAAAGAGAAAAAAAATGAAACAAAACAAAAAAAACAATACAGACAACTATTTTAAACAGACATCTGTGTAAAATTAAACGTGTAGCACGAAGCCTGCCCCCAACCCCCCCCGCTCCCAGCACCGAATCGGATCCTCTTTAACATATCCACCTGATGAAGCGCTCGAAGAAGCTGGGTCTCGAGAGGTGTGAGAAGTCTTGCCCCCTGAATATGGCCGACTGGTCCCCCAGCGCCAGCTTCCTCAAAATCTCCTCGTCCACATCGTTGCCCATGGAGATCACCGTGGGGACACCCTCCACCCGGCGCATGGCGCTGATGCCCTCCTCCAGGCTCTGGCTGCCCGTGACGCCATCCGTGATGAAGACGAAGGACAGCTCGGCGTTGCGGCGGGCCAGGCGGCCGCCCTGGTCGCCGCGGCCCATGATGACGTTGTTGACGGCGTGCATGATGGCGGTGCCCACGTTGGAGGCGGAGTCCATGTAGGCCATGCGCGCCAGGCCGTCGATGATGACGCTCAGGTTGCGGGAGAGCGGGAAGGCCACACGCTGCTCGTTCTCATTGCCATACTGGAGCAGCGCCACACGGGCGTGCATGTCGTCGCTGTCGCTCCGCGCCAGCGTCAGGCGCCGCGCCACGCTCTCCACGAACTCGCGGGCGCGCCGGAAGTTGCTCGCCCCGATCCTCTCTGAGCCGTCCAACAGGAAAATCAGATCCACGGGTCGCTGGACGCAGTTGGCCACAGCCGGTTCTGAGGGGAAACGGACGGAGTTACTCTAGTTACATCTGTAACAAACCAGTTCTTTGTCCTTCAGTCCAAACAAAGTAAAACTAGTTATGATCCATGATGGGTGCTCATCAGTAGTAGCGTTAGTATTCTACAAAATTAAACCTTTGTTAGACTTCAAACATTGTTTTCCTTCCTTGCAGATTTTTGACACCCACCAGGTTTTTGGTTTCCAAGAGCATTAAATCAAGCAAACACAAAGTTTATACAAGAAAATGGCTCAGGTTAGATAGTGCATGAATGTTTATTTCATACAATATATATATATACATCACAATTATATAACAATAATTAACAATTACATATCTGCCAGAGTAAAAAATGTTTTGCAGTCACGGACATTTAAGTTCACAAGGTTAATCTTTTGATTGTAAATACCGATTCTTTTCAAGGTTGCAGTGGGTTCCCAAAAAATTACCCATTTATGAAAAATGATATGTCAGTTAAAACCAGTTACCTTTTGGTTTTAATATATTACAACGTTCTTGAAATGAAATACAAAATGATCCTTTCGGTACCACATACAGTAAATCCAATTTAACATCACATAACTAATCATCTGACCACCTTATGACCACCTTCCGGCAGGAATTACAACATAGTTCATAATATAGTCTGATTACAGTCAACAACAGCCACAAATAACCTCCAGAAAAATTGGTGGTTAGGTGTTGTCTATCCTTTTTTCAATCAAAACTGGAGAAATGGGATAAGCATCATTAGAATTCTAACAATGCTCTTTTCCCAGCATCAAAAAGTGCATAGCTGCAGACTTTACAATGTGCAAAATGCAAAACTATCTTCTGTGGCTGTGAGCAGTCATGAACTGATGCATTAAGAAACAAGGCTACAACTTATTCAGAGAGGCTTTGATGAGTGGTCAATAGGATCCATGATATTTAGAGTGGAAACTAAAGGAAGAAAGACTGACCATTTATATATTGATATTTTATACTACCAATATACATAAAAACACAACGAATCATGAAAATCATATATTTAACTGCACGTTTTATATTTATAATTCACAGCTACAAGTTTTACTTTTTGGGTAGATGAATAGTATTTTGGGGTATAGTACGCTCCACCTTTAAAAATGTAGGAAAACCTACAAGTATTGAATTCCTTGGGTTTTAACGTGATGGAAGGTGTGAGGCTTCATGAGGCTCATAAGACGAGTGGATTTTTTTAGTTAGTGATGGGTCAAAATGACTCCATCCGTTTTGGTGTTCATGAAGCCGCACCTTTGCCATCACTGCCATTAACAATAATGCAACTATAATACTGACCGCAGTTATGTATCACATGCCACTGTACAGTATGAAAGGTCACCAAACAGGACCGTGTGCAAGAGGACGCCGATTACAATACATTTTAAATGCGTGGCTCCTTTTTTGCAATATAGATATTGCTTCATTATGCAGTTGTAAATGTTCTTTACAGGAAATGAAACATGCACACATGCATGATTGTTAATGACTGGGAACTCCCCTGATATGGTATTAACCATCTCGACAACCTGTCTCTCACTGGAGGGCTCTGATACTGGAAGGACAAACAGCTGTCTTGTTCATCTGGACCTCCTGTCTACGGGTCTAACATAACAGCGGGACCTTGCTCGGGTCTCCCACGATATCGCCGTACACCAGTTTGAAAGAGTCAACGAATAGCTCTGCCCACTGCTTCCTCTCATCTCCAATGGCAAACTTAGCTCGCTGGGCTGTGTAGGCCATGGTGGCCACAGCCTTGTCGTAGATATCGGGGGGTTGCCAGTCCTTCAGGGAGCTGAGCATGTTTGTGACGCCCACGAGAGAGCTGGGGACGGGGTTGCTGATCCCCTCCTCCGCCAGGGCTTCAAACAAGGGGTACCCATTCCAAGGGGGCGCCACATCTGAAAGTGAGCGTTAAAACAGTAGTTTAAAGTCTCCTAGCAGCTGGCTCCGCCCACAGAGCACAGTGCAGACTGACAGCGCGTCTCTTTTGTGACTTTTGACAGAAATTTGTTTTTATGTGGCCAAAACAAATACACATAGATGAGCCTCCATGAGCCAGAACAGGAGTGTGTTTTAACAGATCAAATGTAAAATTAAAGGAGAGGCCATTTGTTGGAGTATGCCTTTAACATATGTATTGTCCCCTCCTCTTTTACACTGCATTTTTGGAGTTACATTTGGAGTTAGAATACTGTTGTATCCTCCATATACAATACTATGAAGTACTTCACCAGAAGGCAAAGGCTTAGTGATATTTTACACGACTTCCAACAGTATCACTGCTCTTCATGTTAAGCATCACAGATTGTCATCTGTAAGTCAAGTCACTGGTAATCTTGCCATCCCACTTAAAACAGCACTATTTTATAACGGACGGACTTTGTATAGATTACTTTGCTGCCGGACACGGTAAGAAGAAGAAGCACTATTTTTGAAAACTACTAGCAATGCCTATATCAAAAAAAAATGGTGGCTGTAAATGTTCTCGCAAAGTGAACAACCTTGGTCTGACGTGAACCCCTTGCTTTGTCAGCATCATGCTCTATGCTTGCAGTGTCATTCTTGTGTTTGTTAGCTGTTATTTGGGGAGATTGACATTGCACAAATGGGGAAAAACGGCTTCTTTTTTGTTACATGTGGGATAAAAACCTGATACTTGTGCTAACTTAAATTTTTGCAAAAAATTCAGATTAAAGTAAATATGTTTATATAACCTTTGGCACCATTTAGCATTTAGATCCAAAAAAAATACATTGTAGCTTTTAAGTATATTTGTTAAGGTATTTTTTTATGAATGTTACTGTTTTATGAACACCATTTCCTGGTCACCCCTTTAAAATCAAATGCACCTCTTCAGAAGATTGTTACTGGTCACCAATGTTCCAATGGATGAGTGTAGACATGAATACTCATAGAGAAAAAAGAAAGCCAGAATCTTTATATCAGCAGTGATTAAGTGCATTTAAATCAAAATTGACCTGCAGAACTGACCTCACAAGCTGCATTGACTATCATCAGGTAGTTGGCAAGTTGTATTGGCCCTATAGGTCACACCTTTTAATGCAAACACAATTTCTAAGGATAGCTTGTATGGAATACCAGAACGCTGAACAGGGGGCAATAATGACAAAAGTAATAATAATTGATTTAATATGTACATGTGGCATCAATAGGGCAGCCGAAACTCACTCACGTGGAGTGACTCTCATGCTATCAGCTGCAATCTCACGCTCTCATACTCCCTTGCGAAATCTCATGCCGAAGATATTTGTTGACAGATCTTTTGTCAAAAGTAGGAATGGACTAGCAAGCAAGGTAAGAGGTTGAAAATATATTTTGCTAGCTTACTCCCTAGCTATCGCATTACTGATTTAGCTAGCTTCCTAGCTAGAATTAGTTCGCTAACTAGCTAGCAAGGTATAGTTTGGCTCTACGTACCCAGCTAGTGTCTTAGCTGGTGAAATAACCAGGTGAAAAAAAAGAATTATCTTGCTGGCTAACGAAGTAATGATGTAGGTAGTCTGCAAGCTAACAACTATTTAGCCTACTAGTCAGCAAGCTAAGAAGCTGACTGGGCCAAAACCCAACATAGTCTTGCAATCATGATCCTCACACAAAGTATAAAGTAGGATCAATAGTGTAACAACATCACAGTTTAAGTGTATACTAAGACTGATGTTCTGTATATATGGGCACATGGTTTCACTGTTAAAAGTTACATGGAATACGCATATGCTATAATGAATCAAAACCTTGGCCTCCCTTGGCAAGATTCTGTGTCACTCTTAACCTTTCACTGGTGGCTCATTCAAGCACAACTTGTGGTCGCTTATGGGCATGTCCCAAGCAACTGTGCTTCTGCTTTAAACCATGTTATATCAGGCTTGAGCAGGAAAACTTCCTAATACATTAAATTTCCCTTAACACCCACCAGGTAAAAATAAATCAAACTGCCTCTGAAAGGGAAACTTATACTAGGACCCAAGCTCTCACACTTTTAACCAGCTCTCACAGATCATATACAGAATGAAGCTCATGTACGTATATGATATATGATGCATTTTGTACCGCCTGGCTTTTGTGATTGCACCCACACAAGTCCCTAAAGGAGTCAGTTATCGATTATCTATAACAGATAGAGTTATCTATATCCAAATTAAAAACTATACTTTGTAGAAGTACCATACGCCTTTATAGCCAAGGCTGATTTTCAACACTTGGCCCCCCAGACTCATTCAGACCTAGGAGCACTTAATGTTTTCTGCACATCTCACTGTTTTTCAGTTTTTGGAATTCAAACTTACTGACTCATCCCTGACTTAACTTACGTACCCATGCATTTCTTAAAACGAGCTGGGTAAAGATGTGTCAGTGTGAATAAATGAAAATTGCCTTGGGAAACCACTCCTCCCTAACCAGAGCCTGGTGGCCGAGTTATTAGCCCTCACTGTAGAATGCAGCCACAAGACGCTCGCAACTTTAATTAAGAAAGCTGAGCAAATACTTCTGAGAAAATAAAGCAGTTGTTGAACTGAGGTAAGCTTTTTCAGTATCTCTGCATACAATGGAACAAAGTTAAAAATGTCAATATCAAACACTTGTATTTTTCAAAAGGAAAACACTGCAGTAAATTTGGATCCGCAGTAAGTTTTCTCACACAACATCCATCAGGCAGACAAATAGCAAAGCAAAAGCAATCGATAATATGGAAGCTTTTATATACATACCATCCATTTGAATGACAATGTTTGAACCTGTTGTTGAATTCTGCATATCAAACAGTAAGTTTATATTGAGAGTGGATGAATTTTACAAAGGCGTCAGTATTTTTCCCCACACGAGAACTGGTTGAAGCACTTGGACGTTGATAGAGAAGAGGTTGTCTGTGGTGTGAACTACTGTGGTTAATTAGTGTACTGTGTGCTGTCTGGCAGGATTTTTTTTTCATTTGCAACTGTAATGGTCCTGCAATGATCTTTAGTGTGGAAGGGCCTATAAAATGTATAAAATGTAAGTTTCTGTTTTGAGAACCCACTTTTACCCATTCAGTTTGATTATCAGTTTTAAAATGACTGCAAGCTGTATTTGAACTTTTATCAGATCATCGATCTTACCGGTTTTGCAGGGGAGGTCAGGACAAATTGTTACAGGGTCTAGAAAAAAAGAAAGGGCATATACATTAAAGGTCATAGATTCTACAAAGAATTGCTGTCATTGCTTAAAATTTGATTCTTAGACAAATATATATAGTGAAGTTGATGCCGATGTATGACTTTCTTTCAAAAAAAAAAATTTTTTTTTTTTAATTTTTGGCTACTTTGAAGAATGTGTGAATATAACACTAAGATAGTTTTGATTTTCGTTAACACGTTTTTGGTCACTGCACACTTCCATTTGTGTTATTTCATAGTTTTGATGTCTTTAATTCTACTCCAAAATGAGAAAAATCAGCAAAAATAAAGAATGAAAGTTGTGCCCAAACTTTTTACTGGTATTGTATATACACTACGCTATTATCAATGATAGCTTATGCATAAGCGCACTGTATGTTTGAAGGCATGCTGATTGCAGTTTCATTGGCTGACGGCTCACCTGGGCAGAGAACGTCCTCGATCCTGTCGATGAACTCCTCGGCCACCAGGTCGGCGAAGCGCCGCATGCCCATGACGCGGTTGCTCTTATCGCAGGTGATGGACTTCAGGTTCTCATCCTCCTCCGGCTGGGAGAACATGTCCCCGATGCCGATGGCGTTGACGTCCACGCTGTTGTCGTTGCAGAGGTACCGGAGCAAGGTGTCGTCGTCGCGGGGGTCGAAGCGGCCGTCTGTGATCACCACCACGTTGACTTTGGCGTTGGCGCGCCGGCTGTACCGGATCAGCTGGTCGTAGGCAAACTTGAGGGCGGACGGCGTCCAGGTGCCCCCCGCGATCCACTCCAGCCTCTTGACCGCATCTTTGAATGCAGCCAGAGAGTCGATCTTCGAGTCGTTGAGTTGGATGGCCTGGAAGGTGCCGTTGTGACTGTACTGCACCACACCCACACGAGTCCCTAAAAGAGACAATGGAGGAGGCAGAACACGACAGCATCTGTGTGTCAATCCATCTTAAACACAGATTTACATGTGTATGTTATGTTTTTGTAATGTATAAGCACAAGGGTCTAACCTGTCTCAGAAGTGGGGTCCTTGGCGATGGCGCCCAGTCTGTTGATGGTGTTGATGACAAAGTTCTTCTCTAGAGTGAAGTTGGTGAGCCCCACGCTCTCCGAACTGTCAATCACAAAGACGATGTCCAGAGCTCCGCAGCGCTTCTCACAGTCTGGTTGGAGACAGCAACACAGACAGCTGTTTAGACAGAGCAACAGCATAAAACCTTGGAAGAGTCAATTCTTTTTTCCAGCTACTGAATGAAACACTCACCACAGCAGCCGCAGGTTTCTCTGATATAGTTCATGACATCACAATCCTAGGACACAGGACGTATGGACTTCAGACACAAGACATGTGTTGCACAGTATGCGACCATTTGTTTTCCAAACAACAGCTTGGAAAATTCAACAAATGTACTTACAGTAAGTCCGGGGTCACCCTCTGGTCCAGGGTCACCCTGAAAAATAACACAAGCTGAAACTGAGAGAAACATCTGCTGGGGAACCCGCTTTACAGCGTACACCAAATCCACTGCACAGAAACACTATGAGCCCATGGTGGGGAGGGGTAAGCTATCCACATGTGTAGGCACATGTGTAGAAATGCTGAGAATATTATCAACAAAGAAGTTTTTTCACTTCCTGTTTGATGTAAGTGGCACTTACATCTATTCCGGGGTCTCCTCTGGGCCCTCTTGGACCAGGTTCACCAAAAGGCCCTGGTTCTCCCTGAAAGACAGCAAATGTTTTTGAGTTATTTTACCTCTTTATCAGACTATGTTTGGAACTGACTGTACATCAGTCTTGTCTCACCATGACAACCTCTAAATTCATGCAGGAACACTATTTTTCACACTGCAAGTCCTACTGTGCACCATAGTGAAGTGGGTGCCAATTGGAGGATAGGCACCACTCTACTGAAAAATCCGAGTGTGCCCTAAAATTGTGAGACAAGAAGACCCCCACCTAATGTACCCACCCCTTATCCCTGATGGAACAAAGCCAATTTGTTCTGCTGCTGTGATCTCCCAGTCATGAAGACACAGCAAGGATTGAACTCAGGTTGCAGGAGACAGCTGGTACTCAAGATGAGTGCCTTGCTGACTGAGCCACTTGGTCCCCAATTATTTTTTTATACAGAGAAACCATAATAAACGTACAGAAGAGTGTGGCTCTCCTCCCTATTGTCATACTTAATTTCACACCAATCCTAACATTAGTCTTCCGACATCATGCAAGACCAGGTTTACCCTCAGATCTGGGGTCACTCACCGATTCACCTGGAGTTCCTTTCTGGCCAGGCTCTCCTTTCTGCCCACAGTCGCCTCTGCTCCCTCGAGGTCCAGGGTTTCCTTTGTCACCCCGATCACCCTGTTGGGAGGGACCAGTGACTCTTATGTACAAAGAAAATGTGGACTTTCTCTTCAGCGAATCACAAGACTGAAGCCAGACTGCCAGTGGGGTGGACTCTATCTCCAAGTTCAAGTGAAACACATTCTGCTGACTATGTACTGATGGTTTGCATCACCTGCACACAATCATCATTTCTCCTTTAAAACAAACTGTGGAGCAAATGACTATACCGTTGGTCCTCTTGGTCCAGGATAACTGAATCCAGGTCTTCCTGGGTCACCCTAAAGGCAAAAGAAACTGATCTCAAAATCTCCATGACGCAGCACACAGACAAACGTCTACTTTAATCACAGACGGACAAGATTATACAGCGTTTGATTTAGCTCAGACATTTCCCTTTACCTTGGGTCCAGCAGGGCCTGGATCTCCCCTTGGTCCAACATCACCAGGGTCTCCCTGTGTGCCCTGTAACAGAGAATGTCAAATTAATCAACATTTATTGATTTGGATAAAATAGTGCATAAAATTGGCATCCCTTTAAATAAAAATGACTCAACAACAAGTGGAAAACGTAAGGGGAACTTTGGCTTACGTTTCTCCCTGGTGCTCCAGGATCTCCCGGGGGGCCACGCGGCCCAGGCAAACCATTGTCTCCCTTTAAACAGACAGTCGCAAAGAGGAGAGTTAAACACACTCATTTGAATGTTGACTCTATGGATTCAGCAGCAACCGGTAAACTACATTTAAATGATCCAACAGTCCTGATTTTGTATGGTAACAGAGTGATTAATCACCCAATCAGTGACATATTTAAGAGGCGTAAGTGTGGCTTCTTCTTTGTTCTTGTCTTTGTTACACTTGGCCAGTGTCCTCTGGTCAGCAGCCAAGTCATTCAGGAAAGAATCTTTACAATCAGATAGTACTCACTACTGTTTTTGTGCCACCAACTAAACATAGCTGCTTTCAACAGGCGCGCCCCTCACCTTGGCTCCTTTGCTTCCGACTTCTCCAGGAAGCCCCCTCTGTCCCTCGGGCCCAGGTTCACCCTGTAAAAGATGGTGTAGATGATCAGTGTGTGTCAAGAGATTTTCAGAGGAACCTGACATATATCAAAGAACAGGTCCGCACAGCTGGACGGAGGGTGTCTGAGAATGGTGTAGGCTATTTTTTTTTTTTTTTATCTGTATGGATTACCTGTACAGTGTTAATCAGAGATACGTTGTAGAGTTTAACCCTCAAATTACCTAGAAGAGATGCTCTGTAGAGATCTCCTTTACAGGTTCTATCATGTACAATGTGCATTGGAGATACACCATAAAGATGTCCTGCACTGTGTGTATAGGAGATGAGCTGTGGAGATTATTCTCATATCGTGTATCTGAGATGTCCAGTAAAATCACCTTTTCTCCTTTCCCTCCAGGTGGTCCCTGTTTTCCCTTTTGTCCAAAGTCTCCCCTTCTCCCCTGACAAAGCAGAACACTTGACTTCAATCACACTGCCACCAAATCAACACGTTCTCATCACTTTTCACAGAAGAAATGATAACATTTTTACACAACAATCAAAAGTATATTTATATGCTGTCTTACAGGTTCGCCTTTTGGTCCAATTCCCCCATTTGGTCCCTGGAAGAAAACAGTGACACGTTTATTACACGTTGAACATGCGGACACAGCAGTGTAATGTTGAAAGTAATACTTTTATCGACAGCTATACAAAAATAAGGATGAAACACAGAGGGTTACCTGAGCTCCTTTTTCACCAGGCATACCAGGTGATCCTGGGCTTCCTCTTTCACCCTGCAAAGGAGAAACTTGTTTTACACAAAGTGAAGGAAGAACTGAACATACTGATGGAGAGATACACAAATGAGTGAAAAGCAAACCTATCAAAGAATGGAGGGCAGCACCTCGAGTTTGTGAGGAGGTAGAACTCAGATTTGGAACTGCACATTATAGCCACAATAGCCATATGCCATGGCCACTGTGAATCAAGCTATTAACAGATATCATATTCCAAGCTCCACTTTCAGGTTTTGTGTTAGTGTTATGTACTTATACAGTTGAATATACCCTCCCATATGTCTGCAGCTGTCTCACAAAAGCTGAATTATCAGCCACTTACAAAACAAATGGTTCATTCGCTAGAAAATATGTGATGTTCTTTTGCTGTGTTGTCATTTCCTTCTATACCTTAGGGCCAGGCTCTCCAGATGGGCCGGGGGGACCTGGTCTCCCAGGGCGGCCAGGATCTCCCTGAAAACAAACACAACTGATGTTTATTATTGAGCACACTGACATGATTACATTATTCCTGCTCATATTTCTAATTCTTAAATACATTTATAATATATTTATGCAGCTAGCTTTCTGACAGAATGAAAACTTTGAAAGGCTATTTCCATTCCACACATACAATGAAAGCTACCACTCGCAAAAATAACAAACCCAAAGTCAATGAGCATAACTACCGTATAGGTTCAGGGGCAAGACCCAAAAAGCATATATCGGGGGACAGACCTTCTCTCCATCCAATCCAGGTGGCCCGCCTTCGCCGACATCCCCAGGATAGCCATCAGGACCCTTTCACAAACAAAGCCACAGACAGGTCAATGTCATGTCACGTCATACATGTCAGCGGTAACCCTAAATTTTTCACAGCTTCATGAAAATCTGTACATCAGATTGACCATGGATGAATGTCAGGGATACAGCAACTAAAGGCATTAAAGGAATCACTCTATTTCTCTTCCTAACACAGCAAGGCAGGTTACTCCCTTTCCTGTTTTTTTATATATCATTTTCAGGCCAAACTGTTCATATTTTCATGAGCTACACACCTTGTCACCCGGGTCCCCTTTGCAGCCTGGTGCTCCAATGCGACCAATTTTTCCCTGAAAAAAAAAAAAAAAAAAAACACAAGGAAATGATAATTTAGCAATCACTTCAACTCTGATTGATAACAAGTCCTGGTCAAAGGCTTGATGACTTGTAAAGCAGGCCTCACCTTTTGACCATCAGTCCCATTCCGTCCTGAAAGACCAGCTACGCCCTGCATGGTAGACAGAATAAAGTTTCATTCTGAACTTCTTCTAAAAATTGGTTACGTGAGTAAATTGTATTTCAGCACTACATTCAGCCATCGACTTGGTAGGAAACAAGCTTTACCTTCTTGCCCTCAGATCCAATGTCACCCTATGAACACAATCAAAATGAATAGATGTTAGAGAGGTAAGAAAAACATGGCCATCATGCATCACCATTGCTTTCAAACATTTTCCCCACTTTTGATGAACTTTTGATGTGTATGCATTACATACATGCTGCAGATATACAGTATTCATATATATCTGCATATTCATATGCATCTGCCTCAATTGATTTCACTATTTTTCTGTCATTTCACAAGTGGCACTGTGAAAGACTACTTACCTTATCACCTTTGAGACCACGTTCACCCTAAAAGCACAACAAAGAAATATGTCATGTTAAAAAAAATGTTTTATAGACAGCTATCAATCATATGAAATCCCAGGGATTCATCTGAGGATAGGAGGCTTACTTTTGGACCAGGATGGCCGATAGGACCTTCAATACCAGGGTCACCCTGTAAAACAAACATAAAATACACTGACCACACAGCTGGAATTAACAGAGGTAATACGTTTTGAGTTTTGCCAACGAGGCCTTCACTGTAACTGCCTGCAACAGTCAAACTCAAAACATGCTGCTCTTGTGTCAGCTTCGCAGAGTGGCAGATTCATTAAGCGAAAATGTGAGGCATGACTTCGAAGACTGTTTCAGTGCACACAGTAAAAGAAGAATGATCCTGAGACTGACGAGTTGGTATTAGCGTTGAGTAAACTCAGCCTTACCTGTCTACCTTTTTCACCTTTTGGGCCAGGATCACCATTATCTCCTTTAGCTCCCTGAAATGATGAAAAACCACCAAAAAAATTAATATCAATACTCTCCACACGTTTAAGGTGGCATGTACATCTATCCACATCTAGTAAGTCAGGACTCACCTTATTTCCTCTGTGGCCTGGCGGTCCAGGGGGTCCAGGAGTTTCCAAACACCTTACTGAATAGCACTAGAGGGATTTTGAAAGAAAAGCTTATGTCATGTGAGAAAGTAAAACCAACTTATTTAATCATTTAGCTAGGTACTATACTCTTCATCTATGAGGCCCTGTATCATTGTGATATAGTCATGACTTTCAAATTTGGAAGACAGTATCAAAGAAAAAAAATTCAGAAATTAAGTCAACCATTTTTTTTATTCAAGTATTCAACATGCAGCCCAAGCCTCATATACACAGATCCTGTAACCCTGGAAACCACCTTCTTACCTCCTGATAGGCCTGATGTTTCTGTAGAGAGAAAGTAAAGCAAAAATGAAATGATTACTCATAAAAGTCAAAGTAATACTAAAAGGATACACAAATGTATGTAAGTGAAAACATTCATCAGTTCATAGATAAATCAAGCTGCTAATATAAATGACTATGCTTTACATAAAATTTATCATCTCAAAAAGTTGTTAGGACTTAATATTTGGACACAAGATCTAAAGCAGCAGTTCAGTTTCTGTAATTCCAGTATTAGAATGACAGTAGCAACAAGCCAATATACTGTAGAAATGTAGAGATAGTAGTTAACAGCCTAAGGGCAAACATTTTCATTTTTTAACTTCCTGTAAGAACTACTAACAATCCTAATAACAAACCACCACTGGTCAATGTATTTTGGCATTTTTACCCAAAATATACTACTGAAATTAATTAATTGAACAAATTCAAATCTAAGCTCTGAGATGTTGAACATATTGTTGCTGAAAAAGAGTGACCTGAAAATTACATTACAGTACATTATTGGCATTTAGCAGATGCTCATATCTGGAGTGACTTACATCAATTACAGGGTTTTACAATGTTATCCATTCATACAGCTGGATATTTTACTGAGGCAATTGTGGGTTAAGAACTTTTCCCTGGGGTACAGCAGCAGCACCCCCGTGGGGAATTGAACTGGCAACCTTTCAGCTCTACGTCCTTCTCCTTAACCGCTATGGCACACTGCCACCCCAGTAACTAATGCCAAAGTGGCTGTAAACTGAAGTAACTACTTGGTAACATGACTGTTGATAATTCTAAAAGTGTAATGAAAATAAATTTTAATTCTAGGATGGTTAGTCACTTGAGCAACTGTTATTATGGAAGCAGTAATCCAGTACGGATTTTTCTGATTATCGATGAACTCAAAAGATGTGAAGGCATGAAACAGTCACTTTCTGATTGGTTTATTGATTTTAATTTTCTGATTCTTTGCTTTTTAAGGCCACATTTTACATTGAACCAAATAAAAAAAAGCCTGTGGCTGTGTTTTGGACAGAAACTGCATCCTGTGTGGTCAAAAAAATAACTCTCATTTTAGAGTGTTATGACAGCCCAAAGGAGTGTGCACGTAGATGTCTGAGAATATGCTCCAACAATATTTCATTCATCTGCCATTGTGTTTAAAACTTGATTGCATTCAGAAGAAGAATAATATATTTCTGTTGTAATCCCAAACATTATCAACTATTACAACTGTGATGTAACAATGGCCTTTTTGACAGAAAAGTCTACAATCAGACCTGATTGATACATGATAATGCAAATTTTTCTAACTCAATGTCTTTTTTGGAGGATGGGGGACACTCAGTGTTGTAAATTTAAGAGCATTTTAACAGAATGCACCCAATCAGTAATTTTGAGCCATATATGAACAGCTCCTTCAAATCTGTCAACTTCAACCTTTAACCTTCAAGGTTAAAAAAAAGAGATCCTTACCATGGTTTTGATGATACGATCAATGGTTTCGGTTACAACCCGTGGAGATCCGTCGATGTCAACTGCTAAGAAAGCATTTCGGTACACTTCTGCCGGAGTGTTGGCAATCTCCCTCATCCCAGTTTCCTCCAACTTCGCGGTCGCCGCCACAGCAAATATCTTGATCCCCTCATCTCTTGCCCTCTCGGCTGTCACCTTGATCCCGCCGCAGGGGTGTCCCGTCTCGTGACCGTCAGTGATCACCACGGCGTATCGGACGGTCTTGGGTGCGGGGGTGATGTGTCGCATCTCTGCGGTCATGTTGGCGAGGGCGCAGTCGATGTAAGTGCCTTTGCCCAGGTAAATGATGCTATCCAGACCCCGTATGAAGTTGTCCTTGCTGGAGATCTGGCTGAAGACCACCTGCCGCTGGGAGAAGTGCAGTCCGCCAAAAGACCAGATGAGCTGCACCGTGCCCCTGTAATCCTCGTCATCCAGCCTCCCGACAAAGGCCTTGGTGAACTCCTTGATGCTCTCCACCAGGCTACCCGGTGGGGGTTCCTGCAGGGCGATGGTCTCCGAAGTGTCGATTACAAAATACAGCTGGATCGGACACTCAATCTTTTCTGGAAGAGTGGAGATACCAGAGGATAGCAAAGGTTCAGCCAGCCCTCCCTCTCTTACATTACATTGTTGTCGTTTAGCAGACGCTCTTATCCAAAGTGACATACAAAGGTTACAATTTTATCCATGTATACAACTAGATATTTACTAAGGCAATTTTAGGTTAAGTACCTTGCCCAAGGGTACAACAGTAGTGCCCCACTGGGGATTTGAACCAGCAACCTTTTGGTTACTGGTCCTACTCCTTACAACTACACACTGCTGCCCTGCTTTTGGCAGCAGTCGTAAATCTGTGGGTTCAGACACCACAGATCTGCTGCAATATTTGCAGAGATAAATTTATGATTTTCAATGACTGTTCCTTCTGTTGCTGCAGCAAAGTCAAATAAAACTGGACTACTCTGAAGATGGAAATGCAGATGGAAAGATTTATAATGCCACAGATATGTCTGCAAGGACAAACCTGTATGCTCGTTGATGCAGCAAATTCAAGACTTTGATGTCTTGGTAATGGGCATAGTGTAAAAGCCAACGAATTAGACAATTTGTTAATGATTTCAACACAATGGCATTGAGAGCCTTAAATAATAGATGACTACAAGCTAGTGTTTTAGCAACAGATATATTTACTATTAACTGTAAAAAAGGAAAATATATTTAAAAAAAATATGGAAATTAAATATATTTATTAATTAAGCTTATAAGCCAAATTTCCACCACTTCAAGGACATTGAGATATTTGACATCTTTCCATGACTTTCCAGAATGAAAATATTGGCAAAACTTAATTATACAGTTATACTCATTATAAATGCTTTATAGAGCATTACTACCTGCATTTGACATCATTTAAAATACACTGCTAAAACGTAGTACATTAATAACTGTTAGTTACTTACTAATATGGTTCTAAATTTAGACATCAGAACATGAGAAATGTATTAACCATGTATAATGTAGTTATTAATGCTTTATTACATCTACATCTGTATTCCCTTCAAACATATGTCTGGTATACAGTCATGAGCCATTACTTGATGTGACCTATCAATGACTTATCATGGCTTATGATGTGTACAACATTACAGTCCTGTCTTGGACTTCATACAGTTCTCAATATTTGGAGTAGCATGAAGCCAAAACTCACTGTTGCATTCTGGTGTGGGGGCAACCAGCGCTTCTCTATATTGTGCGACTGCTCCATACAGGAGGCATAGAAAAATGACCTTTGACAGCATTGTTAAGTCTCCTCCTGCCCTGGAATTGAAAAAAAAGATTAATAGGAAATGTGGAAAAAAAAAACCTTCAGAAGGATAAAGTCACATCTGCAGTGCAGCTTTGTTTTCAACTTCTTAACATTATTCTCATGAAAACAAGTATAAAGTAAAGGAATTCCATGACAAGCATCAATGAGATGATCCAATTCATTGCTATCATTATTTATCTTTTACCAAGATAGCCTCATCCAAGTCAACATGCATACAGTAGCTTACACTTTACGTGTCGTCCAATAATAAAGCTGGACATGTTTACTGCTGTAGTTATAACTGCATTGTCCCACCTGGGATTTGAACCGGTAACCCCTGGCTCCAAGCCCAGTTACTTCCCACCAAACTACACTCCCAGCAATTCTACTGCTTTTTCCCCCAATTAAACCTGCCCTATTGGGAATAACACAGTTCAAGACATCAGCACATATTTTCTTTGTCTATTTACTTGTATCAGCCATATTGTTATTTTCTGCATGGAATTTATTTCTGTATTTTCATTATCTATATACACACACTGTAAGTTCTATCACAAGGCTGTGCAGTAGGTGTATAATGTAAAATAGCCTGGTTCATATCTAGCAAATCATTCGTTTCTAACAACTTATTAATGAACAATATTTAAAAATATATCTTTGGTCTTTCTGTGGACAGGAAGATGGATACGGCCTGACTATCGTGCCTATCATGCTAATGTATCCAATGAAATTATCCAATGAAACTGTGCACATAAATGACACAGTTTACTGTAAATGACTTGAACAATGCTCCACTCATAAAAAGCTGAATAAGGGCCAGTCTACGTTCTCCCATTAGAAGCACATAGGCTCCATGAAGCAGTGTTGCCTCCTGCTATGCTGCAGTGGTAATGGTGGCCATTATATTGACAATACACACCATTTCAGTCTTTCTTTACATTATTTATCATGACTTCAAAAGACCAGTCATCTTTTAAATACATGACAGGAAACGGAACTTATATTTTGATGCAGCAGATCATCAATTGCTATCTGACTGTACAGTACCCTACATCCGGTTAACTGGAAAGCTGTTAATATTTAGCAGCAATGCTGAGGTGATGTTGATGAATTTCTTTTCATACATAACTTTGATGACATGTAAATCGGAACTGGGGCATCCTGGTTAGTGTCACAATCTTCAGCAACAAATGTCAAAGCAGCTAAGAAATATCCCAGTGGACACTTTCATTAATTGCTTAACATCTGTGTGTTTCCAGGAGGTTTAGCATCACAGTGAACCTTTGTGCATTTACATATATATCAGGCACATGAAGTCAATGGTAAAGCAGCCTAGTAATCAGTTAACTGAAACACAGCCAATCCTCAGCTCTTCTGCAGTTGTTCAGGAAATACCCAAATGGAGAAGAGGCCTGGCTCTGACGTATGCTGTGGGACCCAATAGCAGCAGCTAGATTTGTAAACTGTCAATTCCTAGACAGACCTGAAGTATATTTTTCAATCTTATAGCTAGGTACTGGTGAATAACATTTCAAACAGCATGCTACATGTCCAACTGTGTCTCCTGGTGGAAATCACAAAAACAAAACACTGTGGGGAAAAACGGCATTCTTTTACAAGAGTTTAGAGAGCACCCCTTCTCAGAATGTTTACAGGTCATGAAATAATTCAATTTCAGTCCAACTTTTGTAAGTGGTATTGCCAATAAATCATGTGTTATGCAAATCAATTGATGTTGAGCTGATCAATCACCAACTGCCAAGTGCCTGCCAGGCAATTCTGGATGGCCAAGTAGCTCAAACGGTTGCTTTTTGGAATGATTTAAACTGCACTTATTTGTACCTCTTGCACAATTGGGTTAAAAGAACAAAAATATTCCAGTAGCATTGCTTTGCTGAATCTGTTAGCGCTCTTGCCCAACCCACAGCAGGCTTAGAATCCAGGGCCAAGATTTGCTGATTTAGGCAATGGCAGTTAAAACAGGCTATACCCAAATAAAAAAAATGTTTTGAGTCAATTCCCATTACTTCTAAATACATTGCATTTTTTAAATATTACAAGTTTTGTTATTCACCTCTCACTAAAACAGACCAATCAGTTTAAGTATATATGAAGTATATTTATTTAAATATATACATTCAGTATATATATTTCTAATAGGGATGACCTATAACATCTTTTCTATGATCTCATGTATGATTTTTTATTTCATATTTATTTCAAAAATATTTTTCAAAATTAATTTTAATGCATAAGGCCTGGATCGAGTTTTTAAAAACATAGGCCAATATTAACCCTTACTTTGGAGAGCACGTGAAAACAAGTAGAAACGTCTCTGTCTTTGAAGACGGACTAAGCATATCCATTCTTTATAATATCATTTTCTTTTCTTTTTTAACGCAGTAACTTAACTTATACGGCGCTACATGCCTGAAATGTGAGTGTCTAAGTTTATAATTACTTTATGCTTGCAGTAAACCACAACAATGACTGTCCAGCTGACAGAGTTTATTTTTGTTTTCAAATACTTGGATTTGATCACTTAACACTTGGACGTGATAGCGGTGTTTCTACTTTCAATCAAGAAAAATAATCGGGATATTTTTGGCATCACTGCTTCACAAAACACTTGCTCACACTATAACATGCAAGATCTCTGCAACTGCAAGGAGTAACTGCGGACACCATGTAAATGAAAAATCGTAGAAAATTTCCATCAAATTCCACCCACTTTCCACTAAAACAAAAGTACTTCAAAGACAAATACGTAAAAAGCGTATATTTTCCACACATGTCATAAACAACAATGGGTAATGTGGACAGATTAATTGAGCTAATATGGCAATTCTGGTTATAATATGGCAAAATTATTGTATCTATGACAGCACATCATGGTATAAAAGGGTAACGGCACATTTCACAGAGTCAGATAGAATGGGAACAACCTTCATCTAATTTCAAACTCCAGCAATCTTCGCGTAAGAATACAGAAAACCGCTGTGAAGCATACCTGTTCAGACCCATTCACTACAACTGGCTGCACCAGGGGACTTAAGTCTCTAAACCGTATTTCTCGACACTAAACCTCTTTTTACATATTCAAATACACTCGAAAAAGTTCGCAAAAAGTCATAACCTAAGCAAACAGAAAAAGCAATGCATGTGTAAGAACTTTTGAGAACCAATATAAAAGATCAGTCTTTGTTCGGCTAAGGATGCATTCATACACAATTAAAACCATGCGCATAATCAGAATAACCGAACAAATATGCAGTTACTAAAGGATTACATTACTTACTGCAATTTCGTGGATGGTTCAAATAATTGTTGATCACGCTTTATAGTAACGTATCACACACTTACCTGAAACAGAAAAAGAGACAGAGTTTCTAAAAGTTAGCTGGATGCTACTTTTTCATCTGAACATCCCGAAAAAAAATCAAGTTAAAAGACTAAACTCCGGAAAACGGGAGTCAGGGAGTGGTGGAGTCGTCCTGACTATCCTCTGCGGTTCTTAGCAGGACGCAACTTCGTCTCACAGTGTGGTCCCGCCTCCTCCCAGAAACTTAAGATTTGACGATGCAACTTGGTGTACTACCCGTTCTGTCCACCGGGCGTTGCTGTGGATCCACAATGTCTGAGTATTTTTCTCCGTTACATTTTTTCTTGACTTTTATTAGCACACAGAACTTATCTGTGTTTCTTGTAAGCTTTTGTAAGCATTAAAAAAGAGTAACTCCAACAGCCAAGAGAAATGTCCAAATCAGAAACCCCGAATTTTAGGCTGGAAATATGGAATTCTGGTCGTTTGCCAAATTCTAGATTCCATTGAATTCATTCATCCAGGCAGGCAAAGGAGGAAATAAATGAGTATTACAGATGAGCTTTTTATCCATAAGTGAACACACTCGATCTGGTTCTTTCTGAAAGAATGTGAAGCGGGGAAAGGGTAAGCTGGAACGATTCACCAAAGAGGGAACGGTGCATTCTAAAAATAACACAATATCCAGTAAGCATATGATCAGACTTGACCTCAGGTTATCTGAAAATCTGCCTCAATTGTGAACTCTCCAAGAGAGACCGCCATACTGCACAGAGATACATATTAGCCATCTCATTCGGCCACTTTCTCATGCTTGCTCACACATTCCCCCACATTAAGTTCAAGACCGAAAATGATCATTCCAGAAAAGGAACAGTTATGAATACATAGAATACATCACAGTAGTTCACAAAATAAAATTTACCCCATCCTCAGCCTGACAATCCTTTTCCACACGTAGGTTCACACATCACGTTAAAATCATAGGCGACTTTTTTATTATTACTCTACATTAAATAAATATCATAGATAATATATGATAAAGTAATATTGCGTGGGATCTGATGAAGCACGAGTGTCTGGTGATTCAACCTGTATTGTAAAAGACTACCTTAAAAAAGGACTGCTATATCTCTGTTTAATTTTAAGCATACTCTTCTTTCATTACCTCAGTTTTTTTTAATTACTGATAAAGCTGTAATCTTTGTATGGCTTGAGGCTTTTTCGGTGTTCATGCAACAGAACACTGACAGAAGGCACACATTCCAGTTTAATTCCATCCACAGTAAATTCAGCAGTTAATAGGGTGGCATGGAAATAATGTTGGCTTTGACCACATCTTCTCCTCAAACAGACAGGAATAATTAAAGGATACATTCACTGAATGAATGAAAAAAGGGCTGGGCACTATCTAGAGATGAGCCGACTGTTACACGGTTGGGACGGATGCTCTATTTGTTCGTGTCTTTGTCACTTAGTCAACTGACAGCTGACGAACTCCACAGACCCGTGACATCAGCGCTGTGCTTTTGGTGACGCAGTGCATTCGACTTCCAAAATTAGAAGCCTCTCCGTTACAAATCTGTCAAGCCAATGGATCTATCCAACGTTACACCCAACTGAACTCATTAGCACAACCGAATTGCAGCGTGGAGTATACTACATTACATTACATTGTTTAGCAGATGCTCTTACCCAGAGCGACTTACATAGGTTACAGTTCTTTACAACATTATCGATTTATACAGCTGGATATTTACTGAGGCAATTGTGAGTTAAGTGCCTTGCCCAAGGGTACAGCAGCAGTGCCCCAGTGGGGAATCGAACTGGCAACTTTTCAGTTACAAGTCCTACTCCTTAACAACTATTATGTGTACTTGTTATGGAGCTGTTCTTGTACCCAGCAGTGTGCAGATTCAATTCACAGGTAGGGCACTGCTGTTCTAATTCACCTGCACTGCTTAAGCAAATATCCACGAAAATCCATGAATGGATAGTGTATACATGCAAGCTATTTAAGTCAATCAGGGTGTCTGCCGTGCAAATGAATGAAAATATATGAGTCCCAGGGCTTGTGGCTTATGAAGATCCCTCTGTACAATGAGTAGCTGCCCTGCCCCACTCAGCATTTGAATCTGAACATTCAGCAGTCAGTACCACAGACACGGGCATCACTCTGTATCCCTAACCGTGAGTCTTTGATGCTGGTGAGGTTTCATTTAGTTGATTTTGATAGCCGGGTATTTGCTGTGAAGTGCAGATCCATTGTTTGTGAGAACTGCTTTGCACTACAATGAGATAGAAATATAGCCTGCCGAATACTAACAGAGAAAGAGCGCGTCAGGGAGTCAGCGTCTCTGGGTTGGAAATTGTGTCCGTCTTTCTTGTTGACATGCCTGTGGCTTCTGCCTGTACACGTCTCCGCTGGACATTCTCGAGGGCGCGGGTAGTCACGTTTTCTGTCTAATACCACAGACACCTGCCCTGAGGTGACCTCTGCAGGATCTTTTCAGGCATGTGCTGCAACGATGCCCTCTCTGTCCTCGGCCTGCAAGCAGTTTCCCAGGACGTTTAGTTCAGAAATCATGTTTCCCATATTATCATCTCCTCTGGGGTGTTCAGGCTACGGAGAGCCAACTGGTGTGTGCTGAATGTTCAGACACCGCACTGCAAAAAAGCAGAAAGACAGAAGGTCAATAGGAGTCCGGTGTGAACACATGGTGCGCATCCTTCCAATGACCTGAGATCTGAGATGAGTGCTGAGATCATGGTACTGAGGATCACCAGACATAATCATTTCATTTGTTATTTTTTTAACTAGGTTTCTTAGTAATGTCTCAAAAAATGTGTTTCATTACCCCAAAAAAAAAAAAAGACCGTGAAACTCTTTTGCTGAATTTACAAAGAAATTCACAAAGAAATCCAAGTAGCACAGATAAGCTGCTGTTCCTGACTTGGTGAGGTTGTTGGGCTTATTTGTGAGTAGTACTGGAGAAAATACAGGACCAACTGAGCGTTAGTGTTGTATGCCAGTGTTCCAGAGAAAGTTTACATACGGCATTGGCCCACTGTTGAGTCAGAACAGGCAAGATTTTCCACATTACTGTTTCAGAGAGGGGAAAAAAGGAAACCGACATTAATGCTTAATTCATAAAATCATTCCCTCTTTCAACCACATAACAGTGTTTGTGCTTTAGTGAGAATCCGAATGCTCTGGTTATGCTTACGGTCTCCATCATCAAAAGAAAACGTTATGCCGCATAGCCGTTTCCATGGCAAAAAGGAAAACCACATCAATTATTACTGTTAGACATTCTACCAATCTGATTGTTTAAGATTTGTTTCTCACACACACACACAGACACACACACAGACACACACAGAGTTTATTTGTTCAGCGTTTGTTCCTAGTTTAGATCCATGACATGAGAGGTAGTCACACTGCAGGTCACAAATGAGTCCTAACCTGCCATTACCTCAGTTTTTAACATAATTTGTATTCATTTTTTTTTTCTGATCCTGCTCGCAATATCTACAGGTATAATTTGTCTGTGGCTAAAGTTTCGTTTGGAACAAGTGTACATTACTGCATCCACTATATCATTGGGAAAACTTTGATCATAAAAGCACTCGCCATAATTGAAACTAATTAAACAAAAGAATTTTCTTGTTGCAAAGGTGCTAGACATGCTAACTGTGGTAGGTCTTGGGGAAAATGTATATGAACACAAAATCATTGTTTTGGAGGATTATAGCATATAACCACTAAAACAAGGGTTTATTCTGTATTCTTCTCAGCATCACATAGTTCTTGATTCTCTGTGGTTCACCCCTAACTAATTTGAAGACTTTATGTACAAGGCTCTCTGCTGTAATTGCTTCCAGATATTAAGTTAATCCTGGCTGACTTGGGATCAGTCTAAACTCTCCATGTCTGTGGTGGTGCTTACTCCTGCTCCGGACGAGCTGAAGAGTGTGCCATCTTCTCTCATTTGTCAATGAATTCATGACTTGTTATAGTCTGGTACAGTACGTTTAAGGACATTAATGTGGCAGGTGCATTAAATGTCATTTATCTTTTCAGAAAAAGCCAAGAGTGTCAAAAATATGTTGGCCAGGTCTCATGTAAGGTGTTTAGTTACATGCTGTCAGTATAGTCACAGAATTCTGATGAATTTCATGAGCTACTGGCAATCTTCTGAATGACACTGTGTAAACACTGAAAAAGGCGCGACCCGGTTAATTTAGTCAATCAAAGCTAAAGACGAAGTGTATTGCTGCAAAATTTGGTATAGGTCTAAGACAGAGACCTATCTGATCCTGACCACCATCCTTAACAATTTCAGAAAGCACGACATTCAAATACCGTCCATGCTACACTCTTCCTTGGACAGAGCAGGAGATAGTACTTGGATAGACTCTCACTGAAACAATGGTGACTGAGAGAGAAGTATAACCATAAGGATGACCATAAATCATAATTTTTCCAGGGCTCTGCTGCCGTCCCACGCAAACGATGTTAAACCCATTCAGCTTTTCCGTTACATAACGTTGAAATATATGCCAGCAAAGAAGTTGTTTTTGTGGCAAGAGGAACAGTATTCCGACATGAAAGGAGCTACCTCAACTTCTCATGTTATCTACAGCAAGAACTTGAGAGTATCAAATTTCTCATGACTATAAGTAGATCATAACCTGTAACAGCAGTCATAAACTAGTGGAAAATCATTTCTTTTTTTTATTTATGTTTTCTCTTGCCTGCAAAACAGCAAACACACATGTGGGCCTTTACAGTTGGGGCACCATTTTATAGGGCTTTTAAACTAAATACAACAACCTAAACAAACACCAAACCGGGCTGAGGAATGTGGCTGGACCCTCCTCGCCGGCGCAGCTTGAGACTTCTTGGTCGTAGAGCCGTTGTTAACAAATGAGAAGTCAATTACCATAAACATCTCGAGGGCCCAGGCAGAGGGAAAAGAACCCAGCTGTGATGGCCTGCTCCCTTGTCCCCTCACCTGCAATATTTTAGTCATGCCGAGCCTGGCCACAAGACCTCAGACAATCAATGCAAGTGGACGTGTTGTGGTTGTTCTACATGTAACGTAATTGTACCTTAGGCAGCACCATTATGATGTACTTACATGTGTGAGTCATACTCCATTTACTCACATGCATGTGTGTGTATATGTATATATGGAGTAAATGGAGTAGTGGTTCCTTTTTCTTTTTTTTTTCTTTGAGTCTTTCAGTCCAACCTCCAGTTAAATGTGGGAGGATCTGGATTTTCTCAGAGACGATGACTCATTCAAAGGAGTTTATTTATATATATTTTTTTGCCTTTCCGTTCGATAAACTTTGTGTTGGATTTTGAAACCTAAGCATGGATAATTTTCTCTACTTTAGCAGCCACAAAACAGACATCTTTCGGTTTCCGCCCAGATCGAAGATGTAATAATTAAACTGTAATGGTAGCTGTTGGTGCATTCAGAAGGAGAGACATTAGTGTAGAGTGCCCTCCCAGAGCAGAAGAAGCTGTGATTGGTCAGAGACACTGATCTTCACATCATACTGTACATTACCTACTCAATTCTGACTTTCATGCTGACCTGCACATTGGTAAAATACTGGCACTATGCAAGGCAACAGACTTAACTAACAAGGCTTCTGTCAAAGTCAGGTTGGGAGCTGTCCAGAGGCGCAAGAACTGCTTATGTGTTTCTTCCATTTTTTTCCACTCTTGGCAAAGACTGAGTATATTTCCTGAAAAAAAAAAAAAATATATGGGGAGGAGGGGGGAGGCTGTGTCGGCACTCTCTGGGGCACAGAGATGACTCACGCGGTAGGAATGACCCTACTGCTTTTCTCTTTTACAGTACTATACGCTGCAGAAAGACACGGCCACTGCTACAGCCTCATTTCAATCCCGTTTCTCTTCGATACTTTTACTGAATTAAAATAATGTAATAATGTAATGTAGTACAGACAGCGAATCACATCTTATTATCTGAAGGTATATTCAGATAATAAGATTCGTAGTTTTTTGTGGCTGTGGTTTTGTATTTGTTTGCAGCGGCTCACAGTAAGAGGGTGTTGAAACAGAAAATGTTTTAGGGTTATGTGGGGCCCCCTATAACAAACGACACGGCTCCATTGTAATGCATACTGTATGTTTACAGTTATTGTCTCTAACAGTATTTGTCAGATTATTTATGAAAATACGTTGTGCCTTCGCCATAATCGCAGTTTTTAATGATGGCAACATTCCAGTGAACTGTGTAACGAAGGTTGCATTTTACTCCATGATGATTACCGCCACTTATGGAAATGTAATGTACATATCATGACCTCTGTGACTGAAAAAAAGCACTGCAGTCACTGTGATTCTCTTTATCTTTCGAAACGTGTGGCTTCTTGGCTTGGCTGAGTTTGCTGATGTGTGGAACTGTTATGGTCTGTGTTCCTTGCCACATTAAATATGACCCCCCCGCCTCCTCCCCCCACACCCCACAATAGGGTGTCCCCTTCACCTTTCAACTCAGAACCCAGTGTCTCCTCTACCACCATCCACCCCTCAAAATGAATGATGTCATTGTGTCATGGTGATCTCCCAGCAGAACAGGGTGCAGTTTAACACAGTGATGGATAGAGGTCTCTTTCAAGAGCATTTTTTTTCCTCTCTCGCTCTCCAACATGTACCAGAGGGGAGTGGGGGGTGGGGGGGGCGCTAGTAGACAGGCCCGTGAACAACTGCCTGCATTAACTCAGTGAGCAGATGGTTCCATTGAATCACTTGTGTAAATTGCCCTGAGTAAGTCTATATTTAAAAGCATTACACTTATTGCCTTGTTCTCTCCATGCCACATGGAAATCTTTGATATTGCCCCTCACTATATTTATTTTTATGTTTATTACTATTGCTGTTGCTCCTGACAACCGAGGAGGGCGTGGACTGGAAACTACAGTAGAGGGACTGGTGTTGTTCTTGTGTTTAGACAATAGCACATCTGTAAATACGGAGGTTATGTTAGGTGGGACAGCTATTAATAACAAGACTAAACTGTATATCTTTTTGAAAAGGTGTGTTTGACACATCCTTGTCAAGTGAAGTCCCATACTTTCTACCACTATCATAACCCCTTTGTCATTTAATAAAAATGCTGTGATTCTAACGCGTTCTTTCATATTCAAAATTATAACCCAAAATACAACCCGTGCTCTGTAACTGAATTCTGCAGATCCCAAGTAACTCTGCCAGTCTTGATGAGAATGCATGTGATTATGGTTGTCAGTACAATACCATCTGTTGTTCTTGTACATGATGCAGCTGGCATGAAGGGAAAATGAAAAGTCAAAATGGCGTACTGCCGTCACTGTAAGCATCTTTCTTTCTCCCTCTCTTTCTTCTTCTTCTTCCTTAAAATGCAAATCCCCGACCATCACGCGCGCTTTCCGCCCCCACTCACGGGGGGGGGAAATGGGCTCCAGATGTCAGCATTCCGGACGCAACGCCGCTCGCAGCTGGGAATCGTTATCCCGGGGTGCGCGCGCTGCCAGCAAGCTCCGCCCTGCAAGTGCCTGCCTCTTCGCTGAGGCAGACTTTCCATCCCTGGGCCTCCTCCTCCTCCTCCTCCTCCTCCTGCAGGAGGACACAGGAAAGGAGAGCTGGGAAGCCAGGCCTGGCGACGGCCGGCGGGACAGCTCCAGAGAAACTCCGAAGAAATTAGCAGGAAGCGAGACACCGACTTCTGTCCAGTTCGCGTTGCTCTGCAAAGCTCAGTTCCCGCATTCTTCTGAACTGAATGTTCCGCCAAAGGACCTCCTTTGGTTTATCAATTTAGATAACATCCACAACCCCCATTAGCCAAACCCATAATGAATGAGTGTGTTGTTTGATAAACGAAGTGATAAACAATCTCTGACAACTCCCCTTTTTAAAAAGACTGGCGTGCATTACCAAGATAACTGAACACAACACTCAACTGTTAGACTCACACTGTTACACAATAACGGGCACTTGAATCAAGTGCCTTTCTGACTTATTATTGCTCATTTATGAAGATGCTCATATTCAGAGTCAGTCAAGGTCATAATGGAAAGATATGTTACAATGTAGCTCACACACAAGAATATAGGCATCTAATAATGATCAATAAGAGCTACACTACACTGAATAATACATTAAACAGATTTCACTTAGAGGCTGGAGTGATCAGATTCTGGGTGCTAGGCCTAGAATATGTCCAAAATTTGAGAACCAAGGTGAGGTCTGAACAGATGTGTGTTAATTTGGCTTACAAACATGATTCAGCTTTGCTGAAAAACTTTAGGAATGATGATTCCATGTATAGCCTTAGCAGATGACATCTTGTATACTGTCAGCTGCATATATAGCACACATATGCTGTGGTCCATTTTTTTTTTAATATGAAAAATAAATATACTGTTCTTTGGAATCCATTTGGAACTGGCTCTTTGAATACACATCAGTACAAACAATTCTAATGTCAAGTATTCTCCATATTTTGGACAGAGGAACTTGTTTGGTCTGTTACCAATAACAGCTCAATCTGCGGGAAGCGATGAAGAAACCATTTTCCAGATAAAGCAGATCAGTGAGCAAACCATTTTCCCCTCACAGTTCGACTTCACTGTTGCATGTTAACAAAATGGAAGTCTCGGTAAGAAGTTACAAGAAGAAATTTTAATGAGATCACACTGAAAGCGTTGCTAATCTACAAATGACAACATTTCTGGCCCTCTTCTCATCTTCGATCATCTCGCTGCTCATCTTCATGCTCTGAAGCATATTGGCAATCACCTCTCTGTCAGATAGTTTTTGATACTTTTATTTATGCATTTAGCTAATTGTGCATACCAACAATCCAGCCACTGAGAGACATTAGCAATGCAATATGCACTGAGCAGTATTAAAAAAACTACTGATTATGGTGACAATTATTACCAAACAAGAACAAAATACAGATTTCTTAGGCAGAAAAAAAATCTGCTGCACACTTTGTTGGAGTGCTTTTGAAAAATAATTGACTATTATGAAATGAAAAGTGGAAAACAAAGAAGAAAAAGTTTTACATCACATGTGCATTTACTCATCTGGCAGATGCACCCATCCAGAGTGACTTTCAAAAAGTGCATTCAGTAAGGTTAGGCAAGCAGTCACATCGATACTGAATCATTGGTGCCATCCATGAAATACAGTGGCATTGTGGGAAACATCACCACAAAAGAAGCAGCACTGTCATAAGGCCCACAACCTTAAATTACTACTGACAACTTCCAGCCATACTGTGCGCATCACTGAGCTTTCCACCACTGCCTGGCATCAATTTTACCACTAAGCTTCCGCCATGATGTTAAAGGTGTGGGCGGAGTTCAGAGAGCCAGGTTTTAATAGGTGGGTTTTCGGTCTGTGCTGGATTCTGCTGTGCTGAGAGCTATGGGGAGCTCACTCCACCACCTGGGTGCCAAGGTAGAGAAGAGATATGACTGATATGAGCACCCCTTCCAGGAAGGGAATACAGGGTGACCAGAAGCAGTGGAGTAGAATGGTCTGGCAGCAGTGTACAGTGTGACAATAGATTGCAATAATAGATAATAATAACAGATAACAGATTCTTGTTGCTGATTGGTAGATTAGAATTCTAGATTAGAATTCCAGAGTTCTAGAGCCTGCAGTTCTAGAGTTCTAAATCATCTGGAGTGGAGCTCTTACCAGGAGGTCAGCCAGAAGAGACTTGGAGTGGTCCAGTTTGGAAAGAACAAGGGCCTGGACCAACAGTTGTATTAAGTGTTGTAATAAGAAACAGGTTGATTTTCAGGATGTTACATAAGGAATCTGCAGCTCTGTGTCACTGCTGCTAGATTGTCTTTAAAGGGCAGGTTAAGACCCTGCACCACTCCCAGGTTCTTGGCCGTCTGACATGCTGACATAGTCACATTATCAAGGGTGAGGGAAAGGTCACACAGTAGTGATGACTTAGCTGGCAAGTAGTGCAGTTCGGTTTTAGAGGGATTGGGTTTGAGATGTTTTTGATCATCCGATTGGATACATCACTGAGGCCTGCCTTGATCTGTGAGGCAACGTGCTTGTCGGTGGGCGGAAATGAGAGACAGTTGTGCAATATCTGCACCGGAATAGTAAGAGAGGCATGGGGGCGGAAGAGACCCAGAGATTTTGTGTGCGCGGAGTGAAGTGGAGGGGGACAAAGGACGGATCCCTGAGGGACGCTGTGGCAAGGCTTTGAGACGTCGAAAAGTCAGGCCGGAGTCCTGCCAGGTTATTTGGCAGGAACATTCAGAGAGGTAGGATGGAAACCATCTGTGGGAAGTACCTGAAATGCCCAGTTTGGCAAGGGTTGTGAAGAGGACCTCATGGTTAGCTTTATTGCAAGCAGCAGATAGATCATGGAGGATTAGGATGCAGGATGCAGAGGCAACTACCAGTTAGCAGAGCTGCATGCCTTGATAATCTTGAGTGTCCTCTGTTTGCTCCAAGAAACACTCACCCTCGACTTGTCATCAACAGTAGATCAGTGCTTATTCCTCTCCTGGTGGTCATATTCCTCTCAGCGAAAAGTGCTGCATGCAGCTATGCATGCAAGTATGTTCCGCAAGTATGTACGCAAGAGTGTTCCATGAATCCTAACAATGCTAATCCTAACAACACATTCCAGTCCAGAGGATTCCACAGCAGCTTTGCTGGGCTCACTTTGGGTGTATACGGACACCAGTCCATCACATGCACATACAGTACGTTCCAAGCAAAATGTAGCTGTGTGCTGTCATGCGTATGAGTGAGAGGATTATTTTGTGCAATGCCAAAACATTTTTGAGCAGTCAAGGGTCCATCAATAAACAATCAATAAAGTGATATCCATTAATGGTCTATTGCAGCCTATGTCACCATACCTCCACCTCCAAATTTTGGTGCCCACATCTCCCCACATCTACCATATAATGTCTGCCTACTATCATACCAGAACAGGACTGTTCACAACACATAACATTGCGGTGGATTACATTTAGCTATTCTTTTTTGGAATGACTGTGTGAACTAGGCATGATATATTGCATTTATTGAAAAGAATATACACATATCATAATGTATTGCTTATGTTAAAAGAATCATGTTATGCTTGTATCACTCACCCCATAAAATCATACCTGATGAGATTATTTTCAGAGACCCTTCACTCAGATTATGGAAAGACAATGTGAAATACTTTCACAGTCATTCAGAGGAAATCTTTCCCATGTTATGAGGCCGACAATTCTTCCACGGAAAAGATAAAAATGACCCCTCTTGTATCCAGCTGTCTGCAAGATGTTTGGCAAAGGACCTAACACGTATCAAAACTCTTAAAACTATTTTAAGTCAACATCATCTATAAGTGGCCAAAGTTGCAGGCATTCTGAAAATTCCCAGTAAACACAATAGCCCGTGTTGCTATCCTGAGGAACTCTCTTTAGTTACTGAATGAAAATGTAGCTAATTCAATGCAATACCATTAAAACAGACATACAACCAGATCTCAAAAAAGTGGTCATGACAAAGACACTAAATAACTTTAGAATTTATACTGAAGTGTTGAATTTGGCAAAAGTGGCTCGGTTTGACTATTTGACTACATATGAGATTACAGGCCTAGTTGTATTAGGAGACATCAAACTGGGTTACAGAGTGGGTTGTCTGTCCCTGTTCCAAATATTAAAAATCCTGCACATTTTAAGGATAGCTCTCCATCTACACTGTTCTACAATGTTTGCATGTCATCCATTATTACAGTTGGATATTTACAGTGGCAGTATGAGTTGAGTGTCTTGCCTGATAGTACAACAATGTTCCCCCTTGTAATGTAACCAGCAACCTCTTTGGAGGTTCTCCTGTTCTTCATCACTATGCCACACTTCTGCCCTCATCCAGTCCGTGACCCACTTGCTGTAATCCTAAAGTGTAGTCCTAGAGGAACTATCCTTCTATAGATCTGAATGTGGTTTATTGGATGACCGCCACTGTTCTGTATTAATACCAGTACGATTAATGTCAGCAACTCTGTGTCTGTACAAGTCCAAGGGAGTAGTGATTTGTCAAATACTCACTGCTTACACGATGTACGTGAACCTCTTCCTGCTTGGTATTGGGGGCTGATGTTGTTGATGAGGCTGATGTTTTTTTTTTAACGCTCTTTACCAGCAGACCTGGGGGAAAAAAGCAGTATGTTCAGTGCATGTGGAGCAGCTGACATGGTTGCCATGGTCGACAATTTTGTGGTGTCCCTGGAGCAGTGTGTTGTGTTGCAATTGGAGCGGTGCCTTGTTTTTGTGTGGTGCTGTGTTTTTGTGGGTTGGTGATCTGGACGGGAGTGAGACTGAGGCATAGCTGCAGAGTTAGTGTGAGAGCGGTGATGGGGCAAACCAGGGTGACTCAGCTGCCACTGAGTGGATGGACATGGAGCAAGAGACAGTGGCTCGATAGAGAGGCGTCAGGACAGGAGTGAGCATTACCAGGGAAACAAGAAAAATGTTTACTCTTGTGACCATGGGTGTGTGTAGCGGTCTGTGTAGCTGTGTAGCATAGTGGTAAGGAGAAGGGCTCCAAACCAAAAGATTGCTGGTGTAATTCCTCACTGGGGCGCTGCTGTACCCTTGGGCAAGGTACTCAATCCAGAATTGCCATAGTAAATGTCCAGCTGTATAAATAGATAAAATTGTGACCTACGTAAGTCGCTCTGGATAAGAGCGTTTGCTAAGTGACACTAATGTAGTATAATGTAATCAGCTGGGTCAAGTTTGGTATGGATGTCACTTACCTGTCAGTCAGTGGTGTCCCCACCGGCAGGGACAGTTGAGCAGGTGTGGCTGTGCAGTGGATCAGACGAAACTGGAAAAAGAATGAGAGACCATCAGATCATATTGGAATGGGACCTTTGATTTTTATTCATTTTGGATGGTGTTCTTCCTGTCAGATCTGTGGACCAGGAAACCATCCTTTCTTTTCAAAAGGTGCCTATTCAGTTGTAGAGTCACCGAGATTGTGATGTGACTCTGTATCACGTGAACTGTAAAAGTGTGTGCTGAGGTCAGTGTACTAGGCGCTGTAGTCACGAGGGGGCCTCTGTCAACAACAGTCTGTTAATGTACTGAACGCACAATAAAAATTGTTATTTCTGAACCCTGTCTGTGGCCTGCTAGGTGAGATCAATGGTGAGATACCTGCAAGGGCAGGCAGAGGTGGTTATGGGCCCTCTCAAAGCCTCTAACACCTCTTGTGTAGTTGGCAGGACCTGTCATTCAATAGCAGTCCCTCTGCACAGACCCGTAGGTGAGCATAATGCTATTCCCCCCTAGGTGGGTCCTCTGCTTGGGCCCATATCTAATGTGACAGCTCTCTGGTTTACGCCATCTCATTACAGTGGGACCCCTAAGGGAGGCTGCATTCCTTCTACCCTGGTGGCAAAGTGGAGGTCAAGGCGTGGCTCATGCAGGCTTCCAGTGGGGTGTGATGCCCTCGCGACCTGCCTTGAGCGAAGGGCCTCGAGCCAGACCAACAACTGAGAGCCCTGCTGCAGGGCTGGTTCAGGGTGTTTGCTGCCCACAAAGAGGACTTCAGAAGGACTGATGTGGTACTCCATGCCATCCCCACCTGAGATGTTCCTCCAAATTTACAAGCAGAAATTCCCTCCCTCTTAAGCTTCAGACCCTACTCAAAGGCTCGCTCACAAAAGGACCCATCAAAGACAATGTCAGTCCCTGGGGAACAATTACTCGTAGAGAAGCATAGGCCATGGTAGTTCTGTGTGAACTACCGCCACCTGAATGTCACTCACGGAGACAAATACCCACCGGTCTGCACTGAAAAGTTGCTCATTGGTTCAACACAGAGGGGAGGTAAGAAGCAGAGGGGCACAGACAGGTAAGAAGCCTGTGTTCACCATTCGCTTGTACTCCAACTGTTTCAAATACATGCCTTTTGGTCCATGTAACAGACAAGCCATGCTCCAGTGACACTGCCTTGGACACAAAGTCCATGAATGCTTAGTGATCTTTGTTGACAGCGCAGTCATAACTTAACTTCACACACATTTACTTAACCACAAGCATTTTCAGCATAGGTTGAAAATTCAAGGCCAGAGCTGTTTGGTGAAGATGGAGGTGCAGAATAGGGGGACTGTGAGGAAGCTTTTACTTCATCTGAGAAAGGTTATCCCTCCCTACAACAACTCCCCCATAATCTGAAGCATGTAGTGTAACATGTAATCACACTGCTACAAAGCTTTTTTAGTGTAGGGTAACTGTACTGGATCCTGTAGCTTGCGCCGCTATTGAGTCACCCAGCTGTTTTACATGAATGCAGACTTCATTGGAGTCAGTGAGCTGTGTTTAGATTAGAGGGCAGGAAACTGTTTATAAAGCTGTAAAAATGAGGCTCTTTTGAATGACACAAAGCGATCCTGGTGTGGTCCTGTCCCACTTCTGCAACACGCCCTGCTTTCTTTGAAACCCTACAGCAGCTGTGGTCAGGGATTCATCATGTTAGTAAGACACAGGGTTTAGGCACAACCTGGCTCCCAAAAAGAGCCTCCTTTTTTATCTGGTTCCAGCTACATACTGAACTCTCAAACCGAGCTATATTTCACACCCACTCAAACGAACTGTTTAAAATGAAGAGACCTCTCCCTCTTATGCACCGGTCTGGAAGGAAGGTCTGACTCACGGGCAGGGAAAGGCCTTGCCCGGAGAGAACACATTTGTAATATAACAGAGACTCCAGTCAAAGTGACTGTCTATTAGTCATCATAAGACATGCTTTAATGGAGGTGGGGCTTGACGGAAGAAAGTCCTAATGTCTAATGTGCTTCATCGTTACCGGCTTTACGCTAAGAAGGAGGTCACTCCTGTGCAAGCCTCGTTCATAAGTCTCTTTCTCTTCATTTAATGAAAAGGTTTAATTAAAAGTGACAACCATGAATACACGAAGAGAAGATTAAGTCAATTTAAAATGAGGCACTACTCATTTATTTTGTTCTTGAGTCAATACAGTTTTTCATGATCAATTTATTCTGATCAATTGTTACCTCCCAGTTCTAAAAAAAAATGGGCAGAAGTGTTTAACACATTGACATGTTAGCATTTATAATCAATCACTTTACTGCTGCAAACTCCAGGCATTTCAGGACAGGTGGAATGTTAATTTGAGCTCCAATTTAATTTACCGCTGATTGCCTTATGATCCTCTCTGGGTATGAGCTCCAATTTAATTTATCACTGATTGACTTATAATCCTCTCTGGGTATTATCATTATTCTTCATTTGGTAGATTCATTTATCCAGAATGACTGGAAGATTTTTATGACAAATAATAATACAAGTAACACATGAAATACTTTTTTCATGTGGTTCCCATGTGCCTGACGACGTGGCAAAGGTACAGGGGAAAAATGTAATTGCCGAATTTGTGCCGAATATATGTAGAAAGAAATTACAAAACATTACGGTGCTACACAGCATGCATGAATTGCAGAAAAAAAACACCATGGCACTAGATTTGTAATATACTTACAAATGCAAAATATACTGGTCACAAAAAGGCCAGAATTAAGGCACATGCAGTGGAACATTAATGCATGCAATAAACAACACTCAAGCAATAATGGATCAAATCATCGGCACACATACACTCATTACTTAGGGATAAAGTCCTCATCTACCATCCAGTGTTCTTGAGCCTGTGCCACATCATGTTTTTCTAGGAAATATTAGCTGTTTAGCATGGGTTTTTTTTTTTACGCAATTCCTTTTGTTGGAGTGCCGATTGGCAGTATTCCCATTGCGTTCCATTGTCTCTAGTTTGACTGTGGCCCAAACCTCCATCATCAGATGTGCCTCTGACCCCACAGTCTCATAACATATGCACATGAACGATTTAATCAAGACTCCCTCATCTCAGTGGTGTGATGCTGTGTGGTTTACAGGTGGTCTACCTTGGAAATTTCCCCAATGCGTCTATGCACAGAAGGAGGTGGGGACAGCTTCACAATATGTGACTCTGCCGGGGCTTGTGCATATCTCACCATTTTAGAGTGGTCACTTTTTTGTGAAAGGACAAATACAAGGGAGCATCATAATTCATCACAAGCATGAAACGCCCAGGTGTCATCTGCTTTTGGTTACTGTGGATCACAATGTCCTGCCACCACAACCAACTGCAGAAATATTGCATTTAAAAAAGGGTTATATGGTCACTTCCACTTATTTGCACATTTGTTTGTAATAAATTTGTTGATGAAATATTCCTGATGCATAGCCTTGGGCTTACAGAATTCATGGACCTTATTGATAGTCAAGATGTACGGGAAGAAACTCATTTAAATCAGGCAGCCTTGCAGCGCTGTACAACCGCAAATCCACCGAGATATCTCCAGATGGTCTTTTGTACACAACAGTGGTTGGTTAAGATAGAGTGCAGAAAGAGAAAAGAATGGACAGCTGAATTTTATTTCACCTGAAGCAGAAAGTGATGAGCTGGAATGTAAACTCGTCCAGTTCTGATTTTTGATCTAATTCTCACACTTCTCCTTCCGTACGGTGTCACTTACCCTGGATTTAAACCAGTCCTTCTAAGGCAATCTCTTTCCAAGCAGCTCGACCTTTGGTCCAAATGCACACAAGTGTAATGTAGTATAACTGACCCACTTAGGGCCCGTTAATACCTGGTATTAAAACTCGTCCACGATCGGATGTTAGGCAAGACTGGGTGTTGGTGGGCAGGCATAAACGCTCAAAATACTCCATCCGAACGCTCAGAATACAAATTTAAATTCGATCACGATTGTTAGTAGTGACGAAGTAGCCTACACCCGCCACTCCTGACTTCTAGCACGAACCCACAAACTTTTATGCACTGTTGTTTGCTTTAACTAAGGTCACAAACATAAACGCTTTATACCTGCGTCGCTGGCGTCCCCGTTGTATGTATGCAGTTAATTTCCGTTACCAGTGTCTTCCTCAAGAACTAAAACGGCATCATCCATACAGTGCCGCAGCTTCTTGTGCTCCCGACATTATTCCAACAAAATCGGAGGGCTACACCGCCATTACTACCGGAAACTGCAAAGCAGAAATGGCGCGATTTAATTGTCACTGAAAATTTTGAAATAATCGGTAGTTAAATACATGGTCCTACATCACTGATAGAAATAACAACCCTGTCAGATTTTTTCATTGCATTGTTTGTCTTTATTTTAAATAGGTTAAAATACTTTGTCAAGAGAACTACGCCCAGTGTTCCACCTATGACGCTATGATTAACATACCGCGACGGAAAAGATAAATCAAGTCATTTTGCAGACAACAGGGACGTTTGCGACGCATTCTAACACTGGATTAACGCGCCAGAGGTGTTTGGATCACCTATCCGATCAGGCTGATTGGACGCGGATGATACCAGGCGCAAACGCGCCCAATGTGCACAATCACTACACATCAATGCACATCTTGATCTTCAAGACAAAAAATTACCTGTAGAACTAAATCCCTATCTCTAATATAGAGATTCTAGATTTTGCTGTGGTTAAACTGGTTAGAGAACTATTCTTTGCATAAACAAAAGTACAAGTAATAGAAAAATACAAGTAATAGATACTTAGTTTCATGTTATCTCTCACCTACGCTGTCTGTATGCAATGTTCCCTTTAAGGGAGCTAACAGAGCACCAAATGATGACAGACCCAGCTGGACTCAGAGTAATCCAAAACACCCCTGACAGTCTGGTTCAGAACCATAACCTCCCTGGTGAAAAGGAAACTTCATGGGTGTTTGGACGGCTCTTTTTTTCTTTTGAAGGTCATCCATAGGACAGTTTGACAATTACACACATTTGTAATACTTACTTTTAATATTTAATGTGTAATATCTAAGATGGATCCCCTAGTCCCCTGGCTCCTTGTCTTGCCGAGCGTATTGCAATTGACAGCAACTTCTCAGGGCCAGCAGTGCATTTATAAAATACTGATACACTCTGATGGTTATGAGCTCTGTCTTAACAGAGAGTCGACCGCACCCCTGTCAGAGCAAAGCCTTGTTGGTTTTCTCATTAGATATCACCTCTTCCGCTGCGCTTTTGGGCACATGTGTCTTCTGCGAAAGACATCAACATGTTCTCCGGCGGTGGGAGTGTAATGGATGCACAAGGGTGTCCGGACAGTACATCACACAGGGGAGAAGAAAGACACGGCAGCTCAATGATTGGTGAAGCACCTTTTATTGAAGGAACATTCCCTTACAACAAGCTCAGGGGCTGCTTGTTTCTAAGAGGTGAATAAATCTTTACAAAAACCTAGTGGTAATGTCTGTTTGGCAGCCATAGTCTTCCTTTCCAAGACCTCCCGCTCCCGATCAAAAAACCCCCCCAAAACAGGAAGGCCTGAGAGTACTCGGTCAGTACCATGGATATATTCAAGTGACATGTAATTGAATGCATACAGCAAAATGCAAGTAAAGCATAGCTCTTTTTTGCAGTTTAGTTATTGTTAAATTTAGAGTGTAAACCATAGATAAAAGGGTGAAATATCTTTAGCAAATGAAAACTTTGTCAGAGTAGTAAGGAGACCACCTGGAAATAAGCAATGATTTTAATGTAAATTGTTTAAGAGTTTTTTATGATACAAATATTTGTTTTAGGCTTTACTTGTGTATACTTTACACAAGGTATATACTTGAACAAACAATGCAGTTGCTCAAGAAAACAAACTAAAGGTCAAATCCTAATTCAGATTCTCCTAATTTTGGTCATTTTTTGCAATTAAACAAATTCCAACACTTCCACATTTGTGATGATCACATAATATAATATAGAGTCAAAGAACCCAAATTACTGTCAACAAAAGTATTACTTCAAATAGCATATTTAATGAACAACAATCAACCCTTTCTGCATATTGAGATATGAGCCCTAGCTTAACGCCACTGTTACCTGTGTAAGTCGCTCTGGATGAGAGTGTCTGCTAAGCAACTAAATGCAATTGTAAATGTGAAAAGCAATGAACTGGAGTTAGCATGCCAGTCAGAGGCTGCTGAAGTTAAACTGTTTTTCTCGTCCATGTCACTCCTTCAGTGTCCTAAATGACATTGTGACGGGCAGATGCTGGAATTCACTTGACAAACAATCATAGTCTATCGTTAAAATAAAATGAGAATACATGACAAGCACCCAACGTGATCGAAAATTAAAATACGCCTCATAGAGAAAGCCTGTTTTGAGTTGGGCCGCAGTCCTGCTCCCTGGCCCAAGTCCTTTTTCTTCACCCCCCCACCATAACTCCCCTACTCCACTGCATGGCTGTGACTTCCCTGCTCTCCCGGCCCCTCAGTCCAGCGAAACTTTCCTGGACACAGTTTGGTAAAAGACGCCCCTGAGCAGGGAGGGGTAGTCGGCAGCCCTGAGGAGGTGACGCTGGGCATAGGAGACATCGTACGCCCGCCCCCGGCTGATCAGCAGGCGCAGGTTGGCCTCGTTCACCTGGCTGCCGATGGCCAGCACGTACACCTCCACGCCAGCTGACTGGGCCTCCCGCACCCTCTTCTCGATGACGCTCTCTGTCACCCCCTGCGAGCGCCCGTCTGAAAACACCAGCAGCTTCTTCCTGCGGTTGCCGCTGCGCTTGAACCGCTCGATGGCGAAGCTGAGGGCGCCCGTCACGTCGGTGGCGGCGTTCTGGAAGGCCACGGTGTCGATCTTGGCGCCCAGCTCTGTGTAGTTGGAGGAGAAGTCGGACTCTAGGGTGGCCTCCTTGCTATACTGTGCCAGGGCCACCCGCACGGTCACACCGGGCGCCCTCTCTGCCGCCAGGAAGCGCTCAGCCAGCATCTTTGAGAACTTCCGGGTCACCTCGAAGTTTTTGCTGCCCACGCTGGCAGAGCTGTCCATCATTACGGCTATGTCAGTGCTAGCGTTGAAGGAAACTAGCAGGAAAGACATGGGAAAAACAAAAATCACGGAATCAACAGAACATCTCAGTGTTCCATTCAATTACACACCACGCTCAAATACATCATAAACATGGACAGATTTCATGAAAAAAGAACCCTGACCTTGCAAGAAACTGAAACACCTATAAGAAATTATTTGCTAAGCCAGGCCTTGTAAAGCATTCAACTTAATGTCAGTGTATTGGCCTTGTTGCTGAATTTCTTCGGGAATTTTGATGTTTTAGAGTATGCTGCTGTTTTACTTGACCTGTCATTTTACTTCTGATAAAATCCACACTTGGAAACCTACTTTTAAAGATATGCAGAGGCCAGAAAAATCACAGCCAAGGCACCGATGCCATTCCGATGGCACCTTTCATCATTTCATAGTAATGTATTTACTATGTGAAGTGGCTTCAGGTGTGACCTCATGGCTAAGCTCATTCATAACATTCGATGATGTCATAAGACTGACGACAAGCCTCTCGGGTTTCCAGCAAACGCAGAAAGACTTAACTGTCAAAAGTCAAATGTGAAAAAGCACAGGCCCTTCTCCCATGAAACACAAAAGAGGAAGCAAGACTGAGAAATAGTGATAGCACTGTGATACAGTAACAACATGTGGCTTGCTGCAGCATCACCTGCAAGCTGAGCTCTCTAACTATTAAAATTGTTGAAATATGTAGCTAGGTACATTAATTATTCAGTGAATTAGCAATGGAAACACAGATGTTACCAGAATGATTCGGCAGTTAAGGGACACAGTGTGTAAAAAGAGGGGTACAAGTTTGAAAGCACTTCATATCCAGCTTTACATCCATATCAGTCTCCTGGCAAATGAATAAATAACAACAATCTTACTTAAAATTCAGAAACAGTTGATTCTTAAAGAAGCATCAATAAGACCCTTGAGGGACCACAAGCAACTACTTCCTGGTGAACAGGATGATTCTCATAGACAAGATGAGTGTTGTCTTGTTTGTTTGGTTTATAAAACTTACTTGGACATTTGAAATCGGGACACTTCTTGTCTACAAAAAGGGGAAAAGGAAAAAAATTATTATTTTTTTCCCATCATCACAATCAAATTGAGACTTAATATTACAATTGCAATTTTAATTTCAGTAAATAACATTTAAAATATTAACAGCAGAGATGAAAACCATCAGACATGGTTGATTTGTAGGAATACAAGAGGTGAAAAGTATTAATATTATTTTCCAACCTGTAACATATTATTTCCATATGCATTTTTTGTAGCTAAGAATTTGCTCACCTTAGTTGTTTTTCAAGTCAAAGCACTACTAAATTAGAATCTATTCTAATTTTAAATCAAATTTTATTTTAATGTGCAGTTTGTTCCTGCAACATGACATTGTCATTTCATTACTGCTGGAATTTCCAAAGTGCTTACTGTATGTACGATAACAAAAGGAATATCTACCTTCACAGATACGAGCGGTCAGATTCTGGAGGAAAGTATCGTCCAGGAGCTCCGCAAAGTTGTCCAGAACGAAGGAGAAGCCTGGTTTCGCATCGTTTGTACAAACGATGTCTTCCAGCTGCTCTTGGTTGGGCATCCTTCCAGTGTAATCCTTGACGCCCAGTCCTCCCACCTGTTAGTGAAATGGGAAATTGCTAGAGACATCTGCTTTTTGGGGGAAACAGGAAAGAAAAGCAGCTTCCGGACGAAACTGTATATTGATGCAGCCCGCTGCGGCTAAGCTCTCTTACCCTGATCCCTTTGTTGCACAGCACGTTGAGCGGCACCTTGTCCCTCAGGATGTCAGAGCGGCCATCAGTCAGAACCAGGACCACGCTGTTTTGCCCTTTGAGACGCTCGATCAGGTTCCTCAGGGAATACTGCAGGGCCTCGCCCGTGTAGGTAGCTTCAGCGATCCACCTCAGATCCTTAACAGCTCTGCAGAACCGAAAACGCTACAGTCAATGGCTTGTTTCACAGGGGGTGATCTTCCAAACCTTTTCTATAGGGCTGATGATTCGCCTGATTCTTCCAACTCTTTGAGTTGATTCTTTGGTTAAATATTCTCAGTTTGTCAACCAGGACAGAATTTAACAAGCGTATCATTGGTTATTCTGATAAATCACTCTAAGCTTGTTTTACACATTTGTACACACATGTTGAAGGGCAGACACATACAGAGCTCTTAAGTCTGGATTTCTTTCTTTTCAGTGTTGTAACAGGGTACTGTACTGTTTTAGCTCCGGGAGGGTTCTGAAGTTCGGGTCTCCGAGCCGCACCACCTCCTGCGCATTGGCACCACTGTACTGCACCACGCCCACCCGGGACTCGTTGGCACCAAACTGGCAGGCAAGAAAACACGTGCTATTGGTAACTGACATCTGCTCGCTGGCGAAACCCTGTTCCATTAATCAATGTGACACAGCTGTACTCCTGCGATTCGACTCACCCTGACTTGCTGATCCTTCATTAGCCTGTCGATGACGGTCACCACAAAGTCCTTGGCCAGGGCAAAGTTTGAAGCCCCGATGCTCTCCGAGCTGTCAATGATGAACGCTATGTCCAGTGGGCCGCACTTGCACTCTGGGGATACAGAGAGCAACAGGACCTCATCATGTAAAATCAGGCTGGCCAGCAGTGAACTGAAGACCAAAGAGCTAAATATAACAGCAAGTACAAGTTCAAGCGTATTGAGAAACAACTTTGTAAAAAAATTAATTCATGTTTTTTTTCCCCACAAAAGAGACATGATACTACTTTCCATAGTTCCAATACATTCTTACATGCAGTGTGTACTGACGGTCTCATTTGTGTTTTACAGCTACAAAGACAGCAAAGATTTATACTCACCACAGCAAGCTGTTTAAAAACAGAAATATTTGTGTATCATTAATTTGTATATCATAAAACTTCTGTTAGCCCTGCTGTTTGAGAATGTTTTTTCATGCAATCATTACACATCATTATAATACAGTCACATATTTATATTTCAAACAAAATGTAAACATTTTCTTTCAGTTTGTAATCCTTTGTTTCTCTGCAAGAAGATCTATTGCATCACTGTTATAACTTTTGCTGCCGTTTATTGCACAAGTTTAGCCCTAGCATGTTTTCTCTAGTTTGAAAATACTTGGCCATGAACTTAACAATCTTCTTTAGCTGCCTGCTGTGTTGTCTAGGGACCTCGCTTAAAGAAGGATTTGGTCCAGAATATCAAAGTGTGCTTTCAGGCATTCCAACACCAATCCACTCCAAGTTTATGGGTTAAACAGGCCCCCAAAGGCCTACTGAAAATCACACGCATTTCTCTGTGCTCCACATGTTAGGCACCCCGTAACAGGAACCTAAACTTTGCCTGATTGATTGTATTACTTTTAACAACATTCCATCTCAAGAGGGTGCATTCAATATTCTTTTGCCCCATTTCAAAGGGTAAATCCATCATTTTTTAAATAGCCGTAGTAAAAACATAATTCCAGTTGTTCCTTCAGCTCTAACTGCTGCTCTCTTGTTGTTACACATGGGTCGAGGTGGCAGGAACATGAGTTACAAAAAAAAGAGTCAAAACCAAGCTACTCACAGCACATTCTCATGATGATATCCAGAATTTCGCATTCCTACAAAGCATGATAAAAAAATAACGATATATAAACATCTTGCTTGCTTCCTTTTTTATTTTGAGTACATTTTCTGTGCCTCATAGCTCTGCAGAAAGTATTTGGATGACTTTCTTGTAGGTGTGAGGATTTCTACGTGAGCCTGTCCAAATGGTTACGGACCATTTTCAAATCTTAGTATGTTATAGGCAATTTCCAAGTCCAGTCTGTTCTATAATGCAGTAGTCGTGTTCTTGAAGAGCACCGCATTAAGGGGATAGCAGATTTCAAAAACACCAACATGGCTGACATTTTTCTTTTACAACTTGTTATAGTATTATCAACAAATCCTGTTGCACAAATGATGTCACATCTTCTTTTACTCCGTTCATACCACTTTAACATTGAGTTTTCTTCAAGCTAATAGCTGCTTTTTTCTTCACCTTGCTTCCACTAGCACCACTACTGGAACACTACATTCTTTTGCCACAATGCAGGCGAGACAAATAACATTAAGGTAAACCACTGCCTGCAGTAACACCTGAGATGTGTACGCAGGCCGAGCTAAGATGTGGGTAGCATCTCAAGGCCTCCTGCAGAATCCTGTCTTGTGTGATGCTACGGCCAGGCATCCACACACCTGATTATTCCCACTCATGCCACGTATTTCTGTTTACCCATTCATGTTTACATCCAATTTGCATGCACGCTGTTAAAAATGTGTTTCCTAATATGCTCTCTGTATTATATCCAATTTGCATAATGAAAACACATGCTATAGCAGGAGGGACTGTGTGTTTGCGCATGTCTCTCACAGTGGTGAGAATGGCTCCTTCAGGTTATCCTCATACTTACATCAGCGCCAGGTGGCCCAGGTGGCCCAGGTGGTCCCTAAAGCATAGAAGATCACAGGCAGGTTAAGGGGGTTCAGACATGGATGAGGAGTAGTGAGCAGTTATGATGATGAGACAAGCCTTATGTATTGAGAAATAAGGGCTGACTGAAAGGGTCAAAACAGTGTGCATGGAGTCTACTTTACACATTGTCTAAAGAGCAATTTAGGTGTGTTAGAAAGAATATCATGAGACAACGTAGTATCTTTGTCAATGTAGTGGTATCATTGTAGTGACTTTATCTCATGGTGTCACAAAGAGAACTAGTGTCTAAGACTAACAGTGCAGTTTTGCAAAAAAGACCAATCAAATGCGCAAACATACATTTTTCTCAAGAATTAAGAGTTTTCATCAATTTATTTTCATTTTATCTGTCCTTGGCATCAAAGTAAGCACATATTCCTTAGGACACCTATGTTGTAGAGATGTTCCTCCTCTGTGTAGGTCATCCAGAGACCGATCAGGCACAAAAGTAAATTGCAGCCCAAGTTCAAACCTCTCATCACATGCACATAACTCAGGAACTATGTTTACTGTGGAAAAGGGCTGGAGAAATATGCCTGATTCCTCTGGGAACAAAGATAACTCTTCCTTCAGAGGGAGGAAGGAAGTTGCGTCTAATTGTTTGGCCTGGAGAATACCATCTTTTTAGTGTTTGGTATGTGGCAATATGCATATTGACATCTGCACATCTAAAGACTCTGTAAATTCAGTTTGCTTGTTTTCTTAAGGAATTAATTGTCTGTGATTTAGTCTTGATTCATAAGTATGGAATGCCTGACCTTTGGCCAGAAAAAAAAAATCTGAGATCCAGTTCAGTCGCCGGTATTCTGTAACCAGCTGTCAGACTGGCTCCATGAGTGTGCTTTGATGGTTGTTTGTGTAAATGAAATCTCTCAGCTACGCCGCTGACCCCGGACACAGCAAGAACACTCACTGACTTTCCTTCTGGCCCTCGGTGGCCCTTCGCTCCTTTAGGGCCTGGATTTCCAGGCAAGTCGTTCTATGGGAAAACAAACAAAAAATGACACGCATCACAAAATACCCTTCCATCGGCATATAGGGCTGTCAACCTTTCTGAAGGTTGTCACTCAACACCACAGTCATTCAGACCCACTGACTGGAATGATTCACCCATTAATCATCTGATATACACAAAAATACAATTCTGTAACACCATGACTGGCCACCAGCAATTATAGCGTCTTTTTTGCACGCAAAATTTGACGAACCGTGAACGCGGACAGCAAGCTCGGGCTGCTGGTTTAACACAAACACAACTCAAGTCTTGGAAGCACCACACAGCTGGACTGACTGATGCTGCATTTTCAGTCATGGAAAATGTCTCTTGAGTTCTTCCTGGTTCACATAGGGCTGCAGTACATGTTCACGCTATAATGCCAACCACATGGCATCTTCAAAGTGGGGGTCTCCAGGCACTAAATCCTTGAGTTGCTTCAATTACTTGCAGGCTCCAAACTATCTTCAAAGAGACCTGATGTCATAGACAAATAAAGCTCTTCCACTTAGAAGGGGAGGGGACAGCCTGCTTGAAATGGCATCATTGTTTGGACTCAACTAACCTGATTCAGGGGTCAACCTTCTGCCAGTTATCTTTCACGGGTTTAATTAACAGATAAGCCAAGTGCCAGGGGGGGCTAAGGTGTGACCAACACAAAACAGCATTCCAGTGAAGTAAGGATGGACATTCCTGAAAACCTCCGGTACGAAAGCCATGATTTTAACAACATGTGACTGGTTAATATATCTGAGACAAAGCAAAGAATGCAACTGCGAGAAAAACGAGGGGGGGGGGGGGGGGGGGGGGGGGGGGGGGCTGGGGGGACACAGCTCTGCGGGGTGCAGTCTCGCTAGGACCAGACGCAGCAGTGAAGTCGTGACTACTCCAACACTGCAGAACATCTGGCACAGCTGGCTGCAAGGGGGTCCTGTCACAGAAGACTACCGGGGGACTGAGAAATACTTGTACGCCGCACAACTACAGAGCCTCCAATGAGCGTAAACAGGGCTCATAATAAATTACAGTGACGTTCAAAGCCTTTAAGTGCTTTGACCGCACGTTTAATCGTTGCCGTTAAATCTTTCATTAGCCCCGTTCTCCTCTCTTTTTTCTTTGCAACAAGCCTTCCATTTTATCCTCTCGCCTACAAAGTCAGAGGATCAAAGCCTGTGTGACCTGTTGCAGTGTAGAGAGAGAGAAAGAGAGAGAGAGAGAGAGAGAGAGAGAGAAATGGCAGAGTAACACTCTTATTGTTGTACTATCACAGTCAGCATTCGTATGCTTTTTTTGACTGATTGATTTCTCAGTCTATACTGTTTGCTGCTTTGGCAGCATGTACTGTACTCCATGTCATGCCAAAAAAACATCTGAATTGGACTGAGAAAAAGAGAGAGGGGAAGAGAGAGAGAAAAGAGAGAGCGAGAGAGAGAGAGAGAGAGAGACAGAGAGAGAAAGAGCATGTGTTTTTCTATTCAAATCACAGTTATAAGGCAAAGGAAGAGAGAATAGAGAACAGAATGCATACATGTGAAAATGGATTATGGGCTTTGGTTTGCAGTCGCTGACTAATTAGCTATTTAGGGAATATTTCTGCTGGAAACACTTTATTCTTCCACATAAAATAACAATGGCTGCGTACAACCTCCTTTTTACGAGATGAATTTGAAACCATTGTATTAATAACACTAATGATATGATAATAATGAACTGCTTTTATATAGCGACCCTTATAAAGTCTTCTCAAACTACTGTGCAGTGAGACAGAAGGGACAGGGGGGTGAGGTGTAACATCTATTTGGCTGATGTACGGCAGCCATTTTATGTCACAATACACAGAGCCAATTTAACCAGGAATGACTGTACTGTACGTCCAGGCTTATGATTGTCTCAGATTAGGGATAACTACACTGAGGCACTGCTTTTTTTGGGGGGAAGACTGAAACCCGCTTTGTTCCTTGGAAGTCTCCCATCCAAGTGCTGTATGAACCAGGCTTGCTTACTGTAAAGTCATCACCAGGCAAAGGAAAGGATAAAGGGGCGGCTTGCTGGCACAGCTCAAACACGATGCAACTGACTCCCCCAAGGCTGGCGAATGCCCAAAGTTTGTCATACTAAGCAATATAAGCAAAATTCAGGTCATGACAACAATAAAGAATAAGACAAGAATAAAGATAATGGGAACATAAATCTGAAGAACATTTACCTTTACTAATACTATATAAGACATTTTCAACACTGGAATATGCCAGTTCTCCCGTTAGCTGCGTGTGGACGCATTCCGAAATGGACAATCCAAGCTGTCTCCAGAATTAGATGGTTCTGTGATCAGTTATTAAAAGCAGATTGGAACAGGAATGTAAATAGCCCTGAACAATGTTTACAAAAAGAAAGACTCTGGTGTCTACAGACCAGGTCAATCATACTTCCTCTTTTCCTGGACTTCACCTTGTTTGTCTGATATCCCCTCTTTGCTGTATTTTGTTTTAAGTCAAACCAATGTCTAAACTGGCTCTGTGACTAATATTCTGACTGTCTGGGTGAAACAGGCACTTTCAAAATCCCTCCAAGAGAGTGAGGTTATGCTGCAATACCCCATATCTGCCATTATTGCCTGTGCTCCCACCAAAGCCTGCAATCCATTAGCCGCCTATGCAAGAAATGATAAGGATTGCCACATAAACGGAAACATAATGTGAGCTACATTTTCTAATTTAGCCTTTTGTTAAAGATTAACAGATCAAAGGTTTTAATCATCATCCCTCATGACCACCAGCAGAGACAAGACTATTACCCTCACTGCAATCCAAAGAGGCAAGGCTATTACCCATACTACAACCACTGCAACCCAAAGAGGCAAATCCACTATCCTAACAGCAAACTGCAGAGGCAAATCTACTAATCACACTGTAATCTGCAGATGCGAGACTACTACCCATGCTGCAACCTGCATGGGCAAAGCTACTGTCCTCCTGGCAAGCTCATAATGGCTCAGCCCTAAGAGTGTTCATGCCACTATGACATGTTACGGTTCCGCACATCTAATGTTCTGGAGTTTTGGAGAGATTTCCTTCACTGTTCTAGAAATGTGTCCTACAGCCCTTCAGGGAAAACAGTTCCTGTGCAGCTCAACTCAACCCCCTTTCTCTCTCATAACATGCTGAACACAAACACCCACAAGTAAAGGCCGAACACATATAGACACATGCACACCATAAGATAAAACATCTCTTTTCCATAAATCCTCTCCAATAAACAAATGCAGCTGCTAAACTACATTTTTGACCTTAAGATATGCACCTGCGGTAACTTCAAGTAGGCAATAACTGACTCCCCACACCTCAGATCTCACTTGATGTTTACACGCAAGATTTCATGACGCACCATGTCCTGACTGCAACTTTATTGTATCAATTTTTTTCCTCAGAACATGGGGTAGCGTTAATATAATGCAGACTTAAAATAATGCAGAGATTAAAAGGCATATAGTGAAAGCGTTTACACATATATTCTGTTTGATGATGACATCACTAAAGCTAGCTGTATAAACAACATCCTACAATGATAGTGTCTGCAGTAATTAACCGCCATGTCACTTATGATATCATTTGTAGACACTTGTCTTTCCATCCTGCAAGGCTTCATCAAATATGTTATGTTAGAGTAATGTTTTCCTCATGATTTACAACAACTTCTCTTTTAAAACACAGGAGGCCTTCTGATCTTTGAATGAAGGTATAAGAATGCGAGAGTTTGGAAAGTCATGTAAATGGATGGATGGTTCAGCCTGCGGTACAATACACAGATCCAGTACTCTGTCTGGGACCAGCAACCAGGCAAGACAAGGCTATGGCGCATTATAATGTTTCTGCCTCCGGTGTTTGATTTGGGAAACCCAAAAATCACTTTTTAATTTGAGATAAGGTGAGAAAACATTGAGAACAGCAATTACTGCCACCCAAAATATGGCCAGGAACCAGCCCATAGGTTAATGACAACAGATGATAAGTACTTTAATAAAAACTAAGAAAAGAAGAATCTTTCTCTATCACAGCTTGAAGATCATGCAATAAACTATTAGAACACTTTGACTTTCGGACGTGACCATGAACAACAAGGCCGTCTGAAGCATACCAGGAGGCATACTCTGCCCTGAATCAAAAATCGAACATAAAGCTAAGAAACCATGAAGGAAAAGCCTCTCCAAACTACGGTTTCTTCTCACGTGTTCTGTTTGATGCACTGCATGCTAAGCCGCTCTGTATTACTCAGAGATAAGTCTGTCGGATATTAAACGTATGGGAGCAATTACGGACTGTGGGCCTTGTTTCTGCAAAATAGGCCTTTCAGCTCCATGAAATAGACTTCTTGGCAAAGCTCTAGTTTCCAGCTGCATTCACTATGCCAGAGTACAGGAGGAGAAGTTCTCAAAAGAAATATCTGGTTTGTGGAAACATTAAAAAGAATCTAAACAATAGTAATAATAGGGCATTTCTTAAAGGCATCGTGTACTATTAACAGTATGTAGCAAATAAAAACAGGTTTAGTCCTAGGTTTGTTTCAAAAGCTCTCGGCTGTCCAGCAGAAGTCCCAGCAGTTACATATCCCCCTTCCTTTTCATGAACTTAGAAAGATTTATTACACATAAGTGTCAAAGTAAAAAACAAATTTGAAAGCTGAGCCACTAGTGATTAGAATTACTTTTGCAAGCAGAATCCTGGTATTTTTCTTCAGCAGCAAACTAACTGAATCTTGCTTCACTTCAGCTCAGTTCATTTCAAGTAGAATTACTGCCAGATAAACACACTTTTGTGTTGCCAAGCACAAAAACATTACAAAACTACAGCACACAAACAACTATTTTTAAAGTCAAAAAAGACATCTAGAAACGAATTTGAAAAATTGGTAGTCACATGAGTGGGTAATGAACGATAAAACTGTGAAAACTATTAATTAAGACTGATCATTTCTGTGGGTTGATTTTTCACATACATCCTGCCCAATGTCATGCTGCTCAGTCTGTACACATTGTGGGTTTTTATAGTGTGAGAAGTACCCCGACACTGCTAAAAGAAAGCCTCATAAACAAAATTCTTGCTTGCTGCATCGTTCCCATTACTCCCTCGGAAACAAATCTCCATGGCAACGAAACATACACAGCTGCACGAGCTAAAAAAAAAAAAAAACACTGCTGAACATCCCATCTTCTACAAAGGGATATAAAAGTAATGAAACAAGATGACCTGTACCTTGTTTTCGGTTCTTTAAAAGACACAGCCCCATAGGGCGTTCGGAAAAAGGGCTGCTACAGACCAACCTGGTTTTACTTGTTCAAAATGGAAGTGAGAGAGACAGAAGAACACCCTGCAATGACTCACATCTGACCCAGGATCACCGGGCTCTCCATCATCTCCTTTGGGTCCAGGGGTACCCTTTCCTCCCTGCAGGGGAAATAGGGTGCAAATAAGAGGCATTTCACTGTTTCGTCAACTCACCACCGTGGTCTTGGAGAAGTTCACAATATCTGATGCCCATCGACTCATCTTTCAAGTCTAGACTTTTTTTATGGTGTTGTAGTGCAGGCCAGCTCAGCTGCCTCCAGCAAGACATGGACACGGTTCCCACATAAATAAATTTTCCATGATTTAACTTATTTTTATGGCTTCAACTGTCCAATTCCTGTGAAACTGTGCCACTTTTGAATTATGGGAGGAAATACTTTCTGAGACACCTTATTTCTGGACACATGCTTGTGCATGTTCTTAGTGGCAATCAGAAATGACCAATTTTGCCACCAAGCTAGCCAATTTATTATTGCTAATTAAGCACAGGGTCCTAATGTCAAGGCTAATCAGATCACAATAAAGACAGATATATTTTTAGTCTGTACAATGAATTCAAATCATATTTGGGCCATTTTCTGTGACTTTCCATAGACAGTGGGATTTCTGACCACTTTTCAAAGCTCCTTCATGAATTTCCAGGATGCAAATATTTTCAAAGATTTTCAAGGTCTGTGGGAGTCCTGCCAGGAATTGCCTTCCTCTAATAACTACACTGAGCACTACATTTCAAGAATGGCACTAATAATTCAGTCTCTCAGTACTGAATTGCCTAACTCTATTGAATGCACCGTTGGAGCTGCACATGTAAATGTCAGTAACACCATCATCACTCCCGACATAAAATGCACCTTCCTCCACTATGCCACCATGAATGTACTCTATGTCTCACCATAATGTAATGCTTCACGATTAGCTGTTTCCATACATAACAGCTTTATCCTTTGCCTACTGTGTGCCCCCATTTTAATACTAATACTAATATTTATTTCGTACTAGTACTAATATTTAATTCGAGTAATGTAGCAAGCTAACATACATACCGGCTCTCCTGCATCTCCTCTAGGACCTGGATAACCCTGTGACAAAAAAGGAAGTTCTATTAATGACAGTGACATCATCAAAGTATTGCTTCACACCAAGTATTGTCGATTTTCTTCTATACATTCAGATGCGTTCATGAAAGAAAGAGGAGTACTTGGAAGCCGTGACATCCTGCAGTTCCATTTCCTGGTGCTCCGTCTTCTCCCTGGGAAAATCCAGAAAATAAAATTAGTACAAGACCTCCATGCAGCCTGCACTCTGTGCTTATCTAGTTCAAAATGGATGCAGCTCTGTGTTTCTGAAGTCAGGATACAGAGGGGATGTATTTTTCCTGGCCTGATATTGCGTCTCCACTCAATTACATTAAGCGTTCGGGGAGGAAGAGATAGCCTAGTTCTGGCACGGTGCTCAAAATATCTTATCCAGCTCAACACAAGGTTGACACGGCTTTCTGTACAGCGTGAGAAACCACAGATATTCTGTTGACTTGTTGAAAGCTCAGTGGACAATGAAACCATAACATGAAAAGTCTTGATGTCCAACCAATAAAACTGATCATTAATTTGTACCTGAGATATTGTATTGCATTACAGAACAGGGTAATGTTGAAAATGCACTAGATTATAAGAGGCAGAACATTTTGCTGTTCGATTCCCTATTATTCTAACTCTGTCCTGGTATCTTAAATGGTTCTGTCACTACTGAGTAAATGCCATGCAAGAATTGTAACTTGACTAATGCAGTGGCCATTTCAATTAGACACCAACGTAGTTTAGACCATCACTGTAATATGTGGCAGAGAAGATTTTGAGCAAGATCAAATGTTAGGTTTGACCAAGAGGCTTTCCAAAAGCAACAAACTGCGTGCTTGCAAACATTAGAGTCTTAATTTCAACTCATTCTTAACTTCCAAGATCTACATCAGTGACTTTTCTATGTCCTAGATTAGATTTTTTTTGGCGTATGTTGATCTGATTCCAGAATTCTAAGGAAATGCAGGCCCAGGAAGGGGTGAAATTCCCTGTGCTCCTCCTACGGTTCCCCCTGATCATCTGTCTAAATATGTCTGCTGCCGAGTCAGAGACCCTGTGGAAAGTGTGACTCACCCTCTCACCCATCAGCCCTCTATCGCCTGGGGAACCTTTGATTCCCCTCGGTCCTTTTGTTCCCTAGAGAAAAAGTGAAAGGAGGGATTGAGGAAGCTGAGATATGTGAGAAAGCTAACCACAAAAAAAGCATTTACAGTACATTCAACTCTGTAACAAAATGGAGGACTAAGGCTAATAGAGGGATGGCAGTGTAGCATAGTGGTAAAGTGCATGACCCGAAACCAAATAGTTGTTGATTCGATTCCCCCCCGGGGTCACTGCTGTTGTACCTCTGGGCAAGGTCCTTAACCCAGAATTGCCTCAATAAATATTCTGCTGTATAAATGAGTAACATGTAAAAAATTGTAACCTATGTAAGCCGCTTTGGATAAGATTGTCTGCTAAATGCCAATAATGTAACGTGTTGTAATGTAATATCAAGATTGCTGGGAGGATGTGAAGACCTGTGGTGGCAGGTGATGTAGCTGTAGACAATAAAGCTGAAAAGAGTGGTGTTCTGATATGTGATGATCCGAAACTGGGACACATCAGATCCCTTGGGCTTAGCCTCCATTATGCCAATTAAGAGGGTCACATGATGAAGGTGGAGACTGAGCTTCAATGACATCATAATTGACTGGAATTTCACCCAGGGTTTTTTTTTAAACTACTGTATGAAAAATATGGGAGGTCATTCCTAAATGTCATAACAAACCTCTCCTCCTGCGGGGCCCTCATCTCCTCTATATCCAGCTGCCCCAGGCCGTCCTGGTTCACCCTAGAATGAGAAGAGTTCATGGGTTGGTATAGGTTGGTATAGGTAATTTGATCAAATAAGGCCCTCTCAAGCATATAATTGTGTCACAAGAGTATTCTTTGATCAAACCATCATGTAAATACACCATTAATTATGTAAAAGAAGCACTGCAAAATAAAAGATTTCAATTGCAAAAACTAGTCACACACCAATTTTACTTCTCAAAAATTTGTCAAAATAATGCAGCTGCAGTAAAACAATATATGAGGAATAATGTAATTCATAGGGCAATTTGAACCTGAAATCCATAGTGTTGGAGGTTAGCTGAACGTCACCCTAATTTAATGAAGTTCTTTTCCAAGTCTCATTTTCAAACCATAAAGGCAGTAATTGGCAACAGAGGACCTATGCAAAGTTCCTAATGGAATCAGCACAGACTTCAGTCCAGGGCTTTCCCAAAATGTCTGTCACTGATTCAGAGTCCAAAATAACTAGCTTAGGGGGATAGTGACTCAGAAAACCTAAATATTGTTTCTTTTTTATTTGGTCAGCAGCAATGCCTTTACTTTCCCAGAGGGGGAACTCTGAAACATGGAAGAATTAAGTAAGCAAAAAAAAAAAAAAAGTTTGGGCTGGAATACGGGTTTGGTCATGAATTCATCTTAATCTCTCCTGAATTTCCACAGAAGTGGATACGCTTGGAGGAGGAATGGTTCTAACCCCTGCTCCTTCTGGAAAAAAATGTCCCTGCCAGCAAAAACAGATTTTCAGTTGGGATGCTGACTCTGTGCGCCACATTTCTCTCTGCGACTCAGAAGGAAGAGAGATTCAACTGAAAAACGGCACAGATGTTCTCCATTGCAAGGCTTAACTGGCATTCTGGTTCACGCTACCAAAAGAAATGCCCCACAATATGATTCAATCTATCCCATCCCATTTGTGACATGATCCGTTTCCGAGGTACAAAACAAAGACGACACCATGAATATGACTAACAGTAGCAGCATCTGTGGGATGAAGTAAACGCTGATTCTGTGTGGACCGAGATGGCAAAAATCCTGTAGGGAACGAGTGATGAGTGAACAGTGCCAGGGTAAATGCAAAAAGACAGAGTGGGTGGCACTGTGGTGGGGTTCATAAGTAACAGGGGTTGCAAGTTTGATTCCCAGGTGGGGCAATCCCACTTCACCCTTAAGCAGGACACATCCTGTGTAGCTTCAGTACACACCCAGGTACGCGAATGGAAAATACATAAAACTGTAATGCAGGTAAATATGTCAGCTAAGCACACCACAGAGTGATGTACATATATAGGGATGATGAGAATTTGAGTAGCTGAAGCTGTCTCCGTACTTACAGAAGAAGTGGGTGGCACAGCAATAGAGCCACATGCCAACGAGGAAGATGATGGTGATGGTAATGTTTGCTGTGACCATGCAGCTAACTGAGGCACCGGGCAAAGAAGGGTATCCTTGGAGGCAGCGGGAGTACCTTGACACGGTGTGCGACCTTACACTGGGGCCCGTGGCCTGGCCTCGGCACAGTGGCATACACCACCCAGCCAGCCAGCTCTAATGGAGGCCAACTGGCTCCTCTCTCCCCAGCCAAACAAGTCTGTAAATCCTTCCCTACTCTACTCCATCTTGTTCGTTTTGTGCTAAATCCCGCAGAGAGCGTGTCTAATTTCTTTTCAGCGGAAATGTTCATTTACTGTTTTCTGACTCTTGATTTTCCTCAGTTCTTTGACTTTTGTGAATCGAAGGATTTTTTTTTTGTCTTTTTTCCCCTCTACTGTAAATTTCATTATGTTGAGATGACTGTTGTCTTGAATTGATACATACCTACATATTTTCTGGTTTCCAAAGATTTTCTCCCACATAGTGGGGCCTTATCTATAATATGTGCCTCATAAACCTCATAAACCCCCAGCCAAGCTATCATTCATGGTACTGGAACAACATCCATTACAGCCATACATCCGCACCGTGTCACACAAGGTCAAATTTACAGCAAATCTGATCAACCAGGTTGCAGGCGGGTTAGTCTTACTGGTTCTCCGTTGGGCCCGCCAGACCCTTCCCGACCCGGTTCGCCCCGTGGACCTGGCTCGCCCTGCAGAGGAGACAGGGACGTCGGCACATGAGCAGAGGTTCATCCATCTCACAGGGGACTCTCAAACTCCTCAGCTAAATTCAATCCTTCTTTATCAAAAGCATACTGTACATGCAGCAGATACTCACAAACTGATCAAAGCAGCAATGTTTAGCCACTTTAACATTATCAAAACATTACAGCAAGCCATTCCCATTCAAATCCCTATCCGCTGCTTCAGTTAGTGACAGCACAATGAGAAAAACGATAAAAAGACACTGACCAAATCTCCTCTGGGTCCTCTGTTTCCGCGGGAACCTTGTTCTCCCTTCTCTCCTGCTGCTCCCTGGGAATAAACAGCCACATATTCTGTGTAATCACACCGATAAGGAAGCATATCGCCAAGAACAGCGGCGTTCGTTTCTCATTCTGAAACAATTATGGATTTTCACAGTTCTGAAACTGGGCCATATGCACACTTTCAGCTGTTCATGTTGTGAGCGTTGGTTTGGAGTATGTTACCTTGTCACCACGGGGTCCGTCTGGGCCTGGCAAGCCCTGAAAGACGCATTACACCACCATCAACAGGAGCTCCCAATGATCCAAAAAATATTTTAAACATTTGATGAAAAATTACCTAAGGTGAGTGTCACGGAATGATATCACACAAAACAAATTTAACACAAAGAGCCAAAAAAAAAAAAAATACGGAAAACACTTGCATCATCGCCTCTCTCCCCTTTGTCTCCATCTGGCCCCCTTGGTCCTGGTTCACCCTACAAAAACACATAATCGACAACACGAAGTGTTAATGAGCCTTGGGGAGGGAGTGAGAAATGGATACAAGCATCGAGTGGCAGAGGCTGTTACAGTGTAATGAGAAATTCACCCTCCACCCTCATTTAAAGACGGAGCCCACAAGGCGGCAGCTCGTTTGTGGCCTGCCTCCCTTATCACTTCCTGTTTACCTTGCCTCCAAGTGGACCGTAGTTTCCTGGTCTTCCTGCCTCCCCATCTCTCCCAGGATCTCCCTAAAGGAGGAAACAGGGTTGTTCAACTCTGAGGATTTTTTTTTTTTTGTCAAACCCAAACAATGACATCATAATTAAATGCAAGTCTGATACTGATATGCACATTCTTGCTTCAGTGCAAAACTTCTAACCCTGCTGGGTGATTACAAGTTAAGTTATACTGATAACTCCACACTCACGTCCTACTTGTCGGCAGAAATAACCACTAACATAAAAGGACTTTATCCTTACTTTTGCTCCCTTTGTGCCATAGGGCCCAGGATCTCCTTTAGGGCCTGGTTCTCCTGGTAATCCCTGCAGAAAACAGAGAAAAGGGGTTTCTGTCACTCTCTGTGAAGAACAAACCAAAGACTGTACACTTCTGTGCTTATCAGATCGATCTGCTTATCAGATCTCGCTTAAGCGTACTGTTTACAAAAACTTAAAGGAACAGGACAGAATGCGAGCAAAATGAAAACAGAGAGAGCGCTAATTACAGCACAAAGCCTTCAGTGGTTTTGAAAGGCAGATTTGTGTTTCGTGCGTGTGTGGTAGGCAAACTAACATCCTCTTCAGTGCTGGCCAGATGCTGAGAGGCTGGAACGAGGCTGCTTGAGTCAGAACTCAGCTGCAACTGCCTACAGGCGCCATAGTGGCCTTCCAGCCTCAGTGTAACAGCTACATCCCACTAAGAAAATGCACACCAGACTACGAAATCTTCAAAGGGCAAATTCTCTACTGAGGACTCATGTTCTTGTTTCTTTTGTCTTTTTTTTGGTATAAGCAGGAATTCCCCTTGAAGTGCTGTTTGAGTAATGTTTTTTTTTTTCCCCACAGATCTAAAGCCGCCTCTTCCCATGAAAGGTCTTGTGACCAACGACGGTAGTAAGGACTGTGGCCGCTGTAAGTTCTGCGCTGTATCACGCTGACAGCGCTGCTGCACTGTGAAGCCTCTCAGCAGCGCAGAAGGAGTGATTGCAAACAAAAGGATGAAACATTCCAAACGGCGGAACAGGAGGCTCATGTACAAGTGTTCCCCCGAGCGGGTACGAATGGAAAAAACGGCCACGGGCAGGCAGGTAACAATAACATCTGCTCTGCTCGGCCCAGGGTGGTGAGCATTGGCAATGTGTATGTTCCTAAACACACCTGCGAGGAGAGTTAACCCGGTGGCGAAAATGACTGCGGAAACAATATCCACTTACATCGGGCCCAGGGGATCCTTTGCAGCCAGCCAGGCCTGGGAATCCCGCCTCCCCCTGTAGGCAAACGGAAGAGAGCAGTGAGTATACAGCACCTCAGGGGCCTGACACAGCCGCCTGGGAAAAAAGCCCTTATCTAAAAACCAGCCTTTCACAAACATGGTCTTCCTTTTTTTCTTCAGGTTTTTTTTCTTTTTTAATCATTGAAGCATGGTGAAGGTGGCAATAAGAGACTAATATATTATAAAAGTCTAAGGTAATCAATTGACTTTTGTTGGTAGATTGTTTAGGTTGTTACTTAACAACAATCTCTCATATCTATACAGTGAAATATCTTAACTATCACTGTAATATAGCTGATAATGCTTCCTTATGCATCTCAAAGTATAGCGGTAGGACCTACAGACTTTAAAACTCACCTTGCGTCCATCAGTCCCATCAATTCCTCTGTGACCTTTGTCTCCCTGGGGAGGAGAGGAAGAGAGTTTTTTTTATGATCGGTAACAAAGACTGATTGGATGTGGGCATGTTATAAATGAAGGCATTCACCAATCAGAATTGAGCTGCACTTTCTGAAACTCACCTTGTATCCTTTGTGGCCCCTTTCTCCCTGAAATGAGACAGAAAAGGGGTTGAACAAAATTTGCATATTAAAAAGGAGTATTAAACAAGTCAAATGTCTCTGGTGAAAGTCCGGTTTGAATATGAACAGCAGTCGGGCACTGGACAGTGGAGGAGATGTAAAGGCACTGAAATCTGACTCAGAGGTTGCAGGTTCAAACTGGCACTGCTTCTGTTTCTCTGAGTGAGATGCTTCACCTGAACTGATTCAGTAAATATTCATCTTAATAAATGGACAACATGTCAAGGTGTATAAGCGAATCTCTTAGAGAGATACATAAATAAAATAAAATGTGAAATCAGTTAACTTATTGTCAGGACTGCGGCATCTTAGCCGGTTGTTTTGTTTTCCCTGTCCATGTGCTTTTGTTTTTCCCTGTGTTCCAGCCCTGCCCTGCTCTCCGCCCTGTCGCCGCCCACCTGATTGCCTGACTGTCTTCACCTGCCTGCCTGTGCACCTGCATCCCGTCTTCTCATCAGCCTTGCCCTATTTAAGTCCTGCTTGTGTCTCGTCTCGTTGCTGGTTCATCCCGGTTTGCTGTGTCGTTACTCGCCGTCTGCCTTTTTGTCGTGTCTGCCTGCCGGTTCTGTTTTCTTGCCTGTTTTCCTGACTTCGCTCCTCGTTCCTGCCCTGTGGGTTTGGTCGCTGTGTCTGTTCTGGTTTTTTGACTCTGCCTGCCTTGACTTCGCTTCTGGATTGACCTCTGGATTAATAAACCCGTGTGCCCAGTTTTCTCTGTCTGCACTTGAGTCCCTGCCTGAGTTCTGACACTTATATCCCTGTGTTCAGCTTACTAAAACTCTCAGATGGTTTACGTCTGATACTGTTGTGATAATGACGGTCCTCAATGTCACTGATCCACACTTGAGTGAACAGATATGGACAATAGTGCTTATCCTTGTTTCTATATTAGTTCTATATTAATATTAATGTGCAGAACAAATTCAGACAGGCCTCACCTTGTCACCCCTCCCTCCTTTGTCTCCCTGTAGGAAGGCAAAAATCAAAGGTCAGTTCACACAGCTCTTTCCTCCGGGTAACAAACAGAAGAATATGTCGAGGACAGTGTGATGTGTACAGCACCTTCATGCCCTGGTAGCCGACAGGTCCTGGGTCACCTGGATTTCCCTGTTAAGACATCACAGGAGACACTACGTTACTACCTACAAGGTGATTTTAGGTCAACGTGAGTCTAGGTGCAGCCATCCACATTCCAGATTTACTCTGTTTACTGAACGTTTCTATTCTCTAAACGTGTTTTAATCCACACAGACTCTAGTGTCTGGGGATTCCTTTCCAGGCAGGGTTGTGTACTGTATATGCTTCCTAATGGGACCGCTGGCTTCAGTTTTACAGGCGCCAGATGTCCCCACAATAAATTAAGGAATTACGACTATGTTTACATTCGGCAAATCTGTCCTGGGGTCTCTACAGATATACAAAGTACAGCATTCTGTAAAGTACAGTAAGGGGAAGTAGCAAGGAATCATGGGTAACAAGAACCTTGCTGTTGTATGTACTTTCCTGGCAATAACCTAAATAATGAGAGGGAGCATCATCACATGGTTGTGCAGAGTTTCTTTTGGTACCTCAGTCTTACTAATTAGAATGCATCCCTGAAAACTGCATTCATTCAGAGAGAGGACCGTTGTGACGCTTTGCCCCTAACTAGAGTGTGCACATTAAAGCAAATTCAGAGAGACCGGCTTCATACTGTGCAATAAAACAGGGTTCGCAACTACCTGATTCATTCATGTAGCTGTAGCAGTGACAGCCAGTGGTACTCACCACATCGCCGAGGTCACCCTTCTCTCCTGGCATCCCTTGTCTGCCAGTCTCACCCTGATAAGCAAAAACAAGTAATACAGAGTCAGAACAAGCACATCATCACCCTTCCCTCACATCTATCCCACAATGCACTAGTATTAGCATCATTGCTATTTTCTTCCTCTGCACCATTTGGATCATTTTAACTCACAAACCACAACAGACAGCACCCATCACCATAAATAATCTCAGTAACATGGCACCCTCTGTGGTGTATGACTGACCTTGGATCCTGGGTCCCCAAGGGGTCCCTTCTCTCCTCCTGAAGCCTGGAGACAAGCGAATGTAAAGAGATTTGTAATGTCACTGTCACCTTCACTGTCACCTCTTGCTTTCACTACAAATCATCTCAACGATGCTATAGTACTTTAAAAGAGTCCAAACAATGGAAATCATTTTTTTAAATCTGACTGCACCAAAGCAAATCAGTAGTTGCTAACATATTCATTTGTTCAGAAAAAAAAAACAAAAAGAAAAATGTGTGTGCAATATTAGTAAGTCAAACCAGTGATTTTTTTTTTTTGTCTTGGCACGAAAGTAGATTACCAATGGAGCCACTTACATTGCATTCGAAAGAACAGCACTGCAAAGAGGAAAAAAAACACAACACAGTGAGGTATAAGGTGAGAAATTACAATAATGTAATACATAATAAAACATAACAACAAATAATATCACATACATACAGCATAGGAGAACATAAGAAGCCATACATACCTCATCTTTTGTTTCATTTGTCTGAAATAGAAGGAAAGACAGAGGTGAAATGATCAGCATGGATCCATAGCTCACATGATCATTCAGAGTTTAAATATATGTTCACTGCTGATTATAGAATATTATAAAACAAGGATATTTGCTGTCATGACTGACATACCCAAGACATTGCATTTAGTGACTGAAAACCACAGAGACTCGGGTGTACTGTGCTGCTCAGGCTGGACTTTTTAAGTTAAGTGATGTGCAGGCACTCACAATCATGTTGATGATGTTATGGATGGTTTTGAGCTGGGTGGACATCTGTCCGTCTGCAGCCGTGAAGTTCTGTCTGTAGTTCATATCCGTGGCGATGACAGAGAGCCTTGTGTCCTGTAGGCATATGCAAAAAAAAAAAAAAAACCCAGGTCATTTTAGAATCACTCTGCATGGCAAACCACTATACCCTCAATCCTTGTGCTTCTCACTCAGTCCTCCACTGAAACGAGCATTATGGGCTAGAAGTTCATCTCCCACAGTGCTATCGCTGCAGAGTGGCTCCTTTCATTTCACGGACACGTAGAGCCAGCTGCTCAGGTAGAGCACACCTGTGGGAACACGCCTACCTCCTGATCAGGTGTGATGGCCACTGCAAACACTTTGATGCCGTACAGTCTGGCTTCATTGGCGGCCTCCTGCAAGCCTCCACAGGGCTCCTTATAGCCAGTTACAGGGTGTCCATCAGTCACCACCACAATGTACTTGTTCTTTTGGTAATGAGAACCCCTGAAACCAAAACAGATGCACTGGTGTCAAGACTGTTCTTTTATTACTACCACTAATACTATTACTACTACTACTACCACCACCACTAATACTACTACAACTAATAATAATAATAATAGTTATTATTAAGCATTATTACTATTATTCATTTCTCCAGCTGGGCATATACTTAAGTAATTATGTTTAACTACACTGCTCATAGCAGTGTTCCAAGCCCAGTTTTGCTTCCACTATAGAAAACTGCCAAAATTGGTGGCGTCAAAAAATACATTAGCCATGTAGGGCTCTGTTTCCATTAAACAGTGTACGAAGGCTGGAATCTGGGAAGTCGACTCTCTCAGAGTTAAATGGGAACTAAAGCCGTGTCCATTAAGCCTGTTTCCCTGTGTTTCCACCCTGACTCTCCAGAGTCAACTGTATTTCAGCACCACTCACGGAAACCTACTCAATGAATGAATGTCCCATAAGAACTGTAGTAATGGTCTTTGTTCACAGCATGTTTAGCATATAAGTTACTTGAACTGTTACTCAAATGCTTGTTACAGTGATGAGAAAAAAAAACAAAGCTTTATCCTTTGTTATAACTATTCATGCAATATATCCTAAGAGTCTTCTAAAAAACAAAAGATCTTACTGCTAGAGAGTATGAATGATTGAAAGTTTCTTCATTGCTGAGTTAATACTGCTTTTCAGAGGGTGGGGGGGTCAATTATTTGAATATCTTTGGAGTAATAGGATTTCATATAATTAACAGCAATGCATATCCCTATCTGAGAGAAAGCCCATATAATCCTTACATTCAATGACGGCCCAGCTAATGTGAACATCATAGCTTCTATCAGTGCTGCATAATATGAACACTTACACATTTCATTACATTATTGTCATTTGGAAAACGCTCTTACCCAGAGCAACTTACAATTTTATCCGTTCATATAGTTGGATATTTACTGAGGCAACTGTGGGTTAAGTACCTTGCCCAAGGGTACAGCAGCAGTGCCCCAACAGGGAATTGAACTAACAACCTTTCCTTTGCAAGCCCTGCTCCTTACCACTATGCCACACTGCTGCCCACACTGTGGTAATGGATGGAAAAGAAATCCTGTCAATATCTATTCTAGAGGTCTGAGCCAACCATGAGATTCTCCTCATTGTTCTCTGTAAAACAAACGTGAATAGTACAACTCAGGATGTAAGACCCTATGTTCATGTGTGCACGTGGTTTTGTGTGAACTTTTGTGTGTTTATGTGTATTTACATCTGTTGGTTTATGTGCGTGCAAATGTTTGTGTGTGTGCATATATATGCATGTTTGTCTGGGCATGTGCTCATGTGTGAATGTGTGTGTGTGTCTATGCTTGTGCGTGTGTGCGTGTGTGTGAGTCTATGCTTGTGTGTGTGTGTGTGTGTGTGTGCACGCTTGTGCAACTGCAAACACTAACCCGATGAGCAGTTCCGCGATGCCTCTCTTGATGGCGCAGTCGGTGTAGGTGCCCTTTCCGATGTAGGTGATTGCGTCCACATCACTCTTCAGCTTATCGCGGTCTACGCTCATGTCACTCAATTCCCGGATGAGAACGACCTCATCGCTGTAGTGCAGTGCACCTGAGTTCCATGTCAGGAAACGGTCACATGGCTGGATCCTGCACACAGCAAAGAAATGACACGACAAGATAACAAATGCTTTATATCCCACTGACAATCCATAACCGTTATCATCAGCCATTATCATATCATTTCTTGCTGAAATACATATTATGTACATTTTTTTTTTCATTTTCACTGTCAATGTTTAGGAAGCACAATGTGGCTACAAATTACACACTAAAGCCTATGTTAAATAGTGTAGTACAATCCATTTGACACTGTACACTTCTTGCAGCTCATCAATGAAGGTCTTGGTGAAGGTCTTGAGCTGGTCAACGTAGAACTCTGGGGGTTTCTGCCTCAGGGCCACACTCTCAGAGGTATCCAGGACAAAGAAAAGATCCACAGGACATTCTGAGGGAAGAGGAGAATTCAGAGAAATAAGATACACGCATGCACAGCCATGTTACTCTGTACTATACAACATCACTGTGATGAAGGGAAATCTTACTTATGTCAACTGAAAGGGTTTGGCATAGCAATGTGCTGCTACTCAAGACTTTGTCTAGATCAATTCTCATACTAATAAAAGTGTGTCAATTCAAACAACTAGAAGAAGGTTCAGAAGAAACACAACTGGGTATGATAAAGAATAAGGGTCATCTCACTGAATGATCACACCACTGTCTTATTAGCCCTCTAATGGAAATACAACTTCACATACACATTGCCAAATATGCAAATAATCAAAAATAACTGACATTTGATACATCAGAGAATGTTAATTGTAACAATACGATGTTCACCACCTGTTGAGGAATTTCTTAAGAAAGCAGGACTGTCCAAAGGCAAAGGGGTCAATCGGAGCTGTCAAGGTATTTTTCAGTTTGTGAAGATTTAAGATGGTGCAGTTCCATTCAACTCAGTCTTCAAAGATTTGTCTTTGTGTGAAAATGTGTAAATGAAAATGTGCTGGTAAGTCACACGGAAGGTCAAAGTGTATGGCCTATGACCTTTTCGATGTGGGGTATATTCCTCTGTTATGAGAGCAATCGAACCACAGAAGACCGGTTAGCAGAGCTCCACTCAGAGGCTAAAGGAATTCTTCAACACACACGGTTCCAGTTCAGTTGCAGCATAGAAACACGCTATTGGTCAGATTGTTGGGTTTGGGTATGTCATCATATGAATGGAGGTAAGGAGTGAATGAATGGAGGTAACAAAACCTCACAGAACCAAGCAATTCTGTTTAATTTCAAACAGTCTGAAAATACAAATAAACGCAAATACTCACTAATTGATTGCCTAATAAACTGCCATACTGTAACATACATTCAATATATTTACTTAGTTTCCACTTTGATTATTCAATTCCATAGTGCTCTTCTATTTGTACATTTTTGAGTTGCATCTCAAATGTTTTCAGCATACTACTATCAAAAAATTGGATCAAAAATAGTCTTAACTCCATGATTTGTAGAGCAAACAAGCAAACAAACAAAAAATGTATTAGACTTTAATATTATCCCAGAATTACACAGACCTCTAATGTCAAACACACTGATATGGAATTTGCATCACAGTAATTGCGTCAACAGCTCCAGGACACCTTTGATCCTTGAAGGCCAGTGCGAGGTGAGACAATGGCCTAAGCGTGCTCAAAATACCAACGATACCACAATGAGAGAGTCATGGCATAGTGGGCAAATTTCCCATGAGCCACTGCAGAGAGGAGCTGCATGGGTAATGACACCCAACGTCCATCATGGTTACTGTCACAGCACAGCAAGGGTGGACACACACAGATAGCATGGAAGTGGCAGGGACTTCAGACTTCTGCCATGGGGATCCCAATCAGTGCCAGGATTTGGTAGTATTTTTTGGATGCTTCCAAGGAAGGTCTATAATGGTGTACCGAAGAACTCCACTACAACCTCACCCGATATGAACCAATCCCACCTGCCTCATTCTGGATTCTGTTCTATTGAGGAGCTAAGGAGGATGACAGACTTCACCTTCTTCCCTAATTAAAATCCACTGTTCCCACTCCCTGTGTGGGCCATGCCTCAAATCTCACACTCTATCCACACATATGCATTCTGGAGGAAAGCAATGTCTCTCACACTTCTTAAATCACACGTACATCCTTGATTTTAAAAAAGTGCAGCTGTTGCTATTTACGTTTGATGACGTAAGATAAGAGTTGTTATATTTAAGTGCTTCCTGACAACCAGGGTATCAGTAACCAGACCATAGTTCTTCTAAAGGATTAATTCCAGCAACGGATCCATCTTTCAAAACTAAAAACTACTAAAAAACAACTAAAAAAAACGAAATAAACCAAATAAAAATGCAACAGATGTAATAAATCATACTTAACTTCACATACTAATTCATGATTTCCACAGGTAAATACAGCTTGAATGAACAGACCATCAAAGGGTATCTAGAATATTTCATTATATTCTCAAATGCGTAAAAGAAGAACACCAACAATCGCGGTGTTTTCTTTCATTATTTTACGTCAATATAATCGGGGTGTTCTTAAACAATGGGATGCAGAATATAAATCAAGATGCATCTGCGATCAACCAACTACTGAAGCATCACCAAAGTTACGAAATGGAGCAACAGAGAAATAACTTTTTACGCCCCATTTTCTGCGTTCCATCGGCGCTCGCTACTCATTGAACGTTGAACGCGTAAATATAACCATATTCAAATAGTATCGTTGGACTTACAACAAATCATAACAATTATGACATTAATTAAAAAAAAAAAAAAACAAACAAAAACAAAACGTCAACAACCGAAATAAAATCACTTGCTTACCTTGAGACCTCGGTCTACGCAGTTGAGCTCGCGCCCCGACCAATAAGGAGCACAAAAGCGTTAAAAGAAATGCGTTTAAACCCATAATTCCGTGCTTAGTGTTCATGCACAGCCGGTCGTGCACAAACACCCTGGAAATGAAATGGGTCCTAATAAAGTCTAAAGGGGCTAGTTTGAGATATCCAGCCACAGTCCTCCCCAAGAGCAGCAAGGAGAGGATGCAGAGAGGGTGGACGCTAGCTCAGAGAGAAGTGGGCTGGATGAGACTCTTGAATCTGAAAGAGGGCGGAGGAAACCTTGACTGGTTTCTTGGCAAAAAGGTCTGTCTCTACAAATCTAACTTTTCTTAGTCTAAATTAATTGCACCCAGTTGCATCTTTATAGATATATGGGTGTGCAACGACTGAAAGACTCATGCTGCAAATGCCGTATGAGGTGCACGTATTTTGCCGTTTATTCTCAGTGTGCTCATTGCTTAGTCTTTGTGTGTAGAGCTTGCTGAGAAATGCTATCACGCATATCGGCCCGTTTTTCTTGGCTAATTTACAATCTGAAGTTAGACAGGGTAACTGCACTAGTTTTATCAGGAAGTGGTGTGATGTGGAAATGGGTGAAAAGGAGATGAAGTGGGTAATTTAAATCATGTTGCTCTGTTTAAAGGTCCCCAATTTGAGGGGCATTTCATTGAACTCTTTCTATTCATGCACTGGACAAGTTTTTCTTGTTCACTACTGAGATAGCAAATACTTGGAAGCAATGTGTTTCACACATCACGTGGGCTTTATAGTGGAGATACACGATGACACCAATTTCCTTGATTCCTCTGCATTTTGATTGCCAGACATCAAAGTTTTGTAGACTCAAGTGAAAATGTTTCTGTTTTCAATGGTGGGGTCGTTTAAGTTGCATGTAAGGCACCAGGTCCCTTTTTCTAGTTAGTTTGAATATTTTGTGTATATTGCGACACAACCCTTAATAGGAATTTTACATCTAGACTCCATTGAATTATTGCTTTGTATTTGTCCGCTGTTATCATTCGTAACGATTTTCAGCGCTAATGCGGCATGAGTAATGTAGATTAAATACAACACGGGAGCAGCGATAACAGAATTAACCTTGGCACAAAACAGGCAGAAGTACAATGCATAGGCATACATCTGACAGCAATGCTAAGATGAAAACATGCAACAGTGATGTTGCACCCAACAGTTATTAGCATGTCAATGAAGGGAAATCTGTCCAGTCTAGAGTTTGATTTTAACGGTGATGTGCACACGCCCAGTCCTGATCCTGCCTAAAGACCACACTCTGTGGTTTCTGTAAACATGGTGTGTGGAGAAGGTAGAAATCTGGCTAGAACTGCATAAATATTCCTGATTTCTATAGCCTTTTGAGGGCCTCAGACAAAATCAGGATAAATTTGGCTATTTGAATCAGGATGAATGGATATTTTAATTGTGGCATGCATGTGGGTTTGTGGGATAGACTCATGTCTCTTGTACCACAATACAGCCCTATTAGGGACAGGATGGTTCAAATTAACTAGCTGCAGTCTTCATTCAACATTGGCCAAAAGATACAGACATTAGACTGATTTAGTAAGAAGGTACATTGTGTACTTTTACATCATATGAAAGGTGAAACAAAAAGGCATCAAAATGTGATGCGCTACGATAAGGGTGGTTTTTTTTCAGATGTTTTAGAGTATCTCTTTAAGGAAATGTTACAGGCTTGCACAAATTTTTACTCCCCAGCTCACACAAGTCAGCCTGTACTGGGCCGCCTCTTCAAAGACGTAAAACTTTGAGCGAAGACATTCTGCAGCGTACAGCAAAAAACAGAGGTCTGAGGATGTGTGGTTCCTGTGTAGCAGCTGCGGATGAGAACCTCCTGTCTTCTCCCTGTCTGTGTCTGCGCTGTGCTGATGAACTGTCTGTGGGGGAGGTGTAATGGCACATCTGCATTGCCTCAACAGCCACTGCCAGACCAAGAGCATGACCCCACTCCTTGCCAAAAAAGAAAAAGGAAAAAAAAAAGAGAGAGAGAGGGAAAGAGGAGGCGTATAAACCTCAGCAGAGGAATGAAGGAGGGGGGGTATTTTGTTTTTGAAAGAGGAACAGCGACATCTAGGTTCCGAGTCCCTTTTTCACCAGTGCACATGCATGAGAAAAAGGCTGGGTCTGGCCGTGGATCTGTGGTCTGTTTCAGTGATATTTCATGCCAAGACAAATGGAAACTGATCCAGCCTCAGTGTAAATCCAAACTGAGATTCAGTGGGTTCCAATGAAACACCACAGAACGTTAGAGGTGGATTTCATTAATATTCGATTTTGTAAGAATAATATTCTCAGAAAATATCAGTCTTATTCCTTGGAAGATCTATCTCTCTCCAAAAAAAGGTTCATATTATTTTTGATTGATCAAATCACAGACTGAATCTTCACAGTGACTCTGCCATTTAAAGCTATTAAATTAGCTAAGTCAAATACGTATTTTGGAACTAGAATCAAGACTGACAAATGTTTATACTATAGATTAATGCTGACAGCCCACCTTTAAGACGATATATTATTGTGCTTTAAGTTGTTTGAAAGGGGACAAAAAAAAAAACAGAAACAATAAATTAATTTTGATGCCTGTCATCATACATCTTGCGAGTGTCATTCCAGCAGAATGATTTCAAACCCTTCTGCCTCATTAAGCAAGGTTCTCCATTCCCCAGATGTTGCATTTGATACTACACAAGAGGCAAAAAGGAACACAGTGGAATAGTGACATCATCTTCTTCCTTCCAGCATGCTGTCCTACTTCGCTATCAATCAATTCCACTTCTTCTGCATTTTATCACAGCAGAATTGTCACAAGCAGCCTTGCAGTGTGCGACGGATAAACAGCTGTGTGAAACTGGGAATAATTATAATCGCAAGGTATTAGCACAGATCGGAGCCAACGGAATAACTGAAAGCAGATACGGCCAAGAAGAGAGTGCGACAGCATGAGGGAGTGGGAACACAGAGATACAAAGAGGAATAACAATCTAACATAACAATACTGCAAAACAGAAAATATAACAGGGTCACATGGAATAGATTATAAAAAACAGGATGGGAGAGTAATAGGCTAAGCATTAACATAGCTAACGAAGAGGATCAGAATATGTTAAAAGAAGAAAAGAAAAGAATATTACAAAAACCCACACCATAGAAAAATTCTGAATTACACAAATTAATATCATGATGAGGTCATTCATTCCACACCATGCCATTGAGCTGTCATAGTGGAAAATGGATCCAGGTTGGCACTGCTGCCCTTTGATGAGGTGAAGGACGGCAAACGTGCCATGTGAACAAGAGGTGGGGGAAGGTGGGGAAAACTTCCTGAAGCAACAGAAATCAGCTTCAAGGGAGCCACCACCCTTGGGCCAGTCAACCTCCTGGAAATGTTTGCTGTTGCTATTCCGCTGGTCAGTGTTTTGAGTCACCTTTTGCCAGCAATGCCACAAATGTACAGGGTGGTATGCCCAGGGTGACAGAAGTTCCTTTCCAAAAAAACACACTGGTAGTTTACAGAGGTGGAAGCTTGCCTCACGCCCTCTGTGTTGTAACCATACATGTTTCCAGGTCATGTCAGACACTTGGAAGACCTGCTCACTCTGACTAGTTAAGCTGAATGTGACCACACACATAATGGGGTAAAAAAAAAAGAATGTTAACAGAGTAAGAGATATGCTGTGGCCCTCCAGGACCTGGACTCGGTACTGTGAAGGTATGAGTCCCAGAGGTCTCGACCAGTGTGTGCGTTGGAGGGTCAGATATGCTGTCATCTGTGAGATCCAGGGGTGGGGGAAGTGGTGATGGAACAGGTGAAAACACAGCTTACTCAACAGGCCTTGGAAATAATGAAGAAAGAAAAATGGCCAGCCTGTCCTGCAGAGAAGGAAAATATTTTTTCTTACTCACTCAAGCAGTTAGCATCGAGTTCTGTGAACAAAAATACTCTGAGGATTATGTAAGATCCAAGTGTTGGGGTGGGGGGGGGGGGGTGTGGGTGGTGGTGGTGAGTGTGTGGTAGTGTGGGGGAGATACGTTGTGGAAAGGGGTAGGCTAGGAAGGCCAAAGGCAGGGACTGGGGGCTGGGAGGGAGGGGAGGTTGGGGGAAAGGCTATTTGTGTTTGAAGAAAACGGTCACTGTGGAAATGAGAGGGAAATGGGTGTGTGTCTTTTTTTTTCCCCCCAAAGCCAGGATACATTTCTGTTTGAATTTTATTAGCAGAGGGTGACTGTTGGAGTGAGTTTAGCAGAATCTTTCCACTGATCTCATTCTGCCTCAAAAAAAAAAAAAATCATTTCACTCTCAGAAAAAAGAGAGGGGAAAAAGAAAAAAAGAGAAACATCTGGTAATGATATATCTTTAATAGCATGGTCTCCCTGTAAATCAGGCAAGCAGAATGGCAGCAGCTCAGCCTTGAAGGAATCATATTCTGCTCGGAGGCCAGGCGCAGTGATCATGGAGGTGACCGACATCCACGACCCCTGACCTGTGAGCTTTACACGAGCTATGAGTCAAGGACGCAACCCTCTAAACAGCTCAAGGCCGTGACCCCCCGATTCTATATCTCTTATGGGGACTCTGGGAACCGTGGTGGAAGGTGACTTTGATCCTATGACAGGGTCACGGCGAAGAGTAGTTTACGATTAAATAAATTGTTGATTTTCTCTTTGAGGAGTCACATGTTGGTGCATAAACAATGGCAGATGCTGACTCGGAAACAAACAGGAGTCTTGTGTAGAATCCATCATCTCCCTCAAACAAGCCTGTCACAGACACATAAACGACCCACAGATGCTGTGCATTGTGCACACATGTACATCTGACCTGCGTGAGAGTGTGCCTGGAAATGTATATACTACACAGACGTATCCTATATACATTCTCGTTCGCCATGTAAATATACCCTCATATACTGTACATTACTCTGCATGTCTGGTTGGGCCAAAAAATTATAGCAGAGAGAAATGCCTTTATATTGTATGTGGGAATACATAACTTTCATAAATTTGTTTGTAGACATTCTCATCTGAAGTGGGTGAAGTCTGGATCCTGTTAATACATTCTGAGGTTCACACCAGGTTATGGAACAAGAAGCTACAGTAGCCTAGACCTATCCAAATTTATTTATGAATTCTTAGCCAAAAGGCCAAACTAAATACTATGGAGTGCAGGGCTTAACAACATTCAAAATGATGCAAAAACATAAAAAGACTTTTCTGGGCCTGCATTAGGCAGCTGAAATTGCACAATTCATCAAGAGTAATGGATGCACTGACTTTTTCTTTTAGATTAGTGAATGCGTTGATTGTGCCTCGTGAAGGGAATTCATTCCGCAACCAGTCTGAACGCACCATTTTCAGGAATATGCTATGTGAAAGCTGAAATACAGTATGTCTGTCAGGATTTTAGCTACACTTTTTTTAAACTATCCTGGGCCTCCATTTGTTTTGAAATGCATGTTTCCTGCAATATGGATTCCATGCAGCTGCTTTGAGAGATAACAAAACCAAGTAGTTATCCCATGGTATGCATAAAGGGTCAGCAGTAGGTCGGAAACTAAACATCCCTTTGAGTTGGACTGTAGCGGATAAAGAAATACTGCTCCCCATCTCACCTATCAATCATTTAAAATGAGATTGGGGACGTGGTTAGGAGTTTGCACTTGTGACCAGAGACCCAGGGGTTCAGACCTCAGTGGAGAGTGGCAACATCCACTGTCCACTTGCATTCATAGAACAGACTCCCTGGGTGTAAGGACTCAGGCAGGGACTCAGTCGCAGACCAAGAGAGCTTCAGGTTGCAGGCGGGTTTATTAATGACGGCAGGAAAGTAGCGAAACCAAAAGCAGGCAGGGTCGAAAACCGGAAGGCAGTCCGTGGACAAAAACAGGGTCAGTAACAGAAGCAGGCAGGATCAGGAACCGGGCAGGCAAACGATCAGGCAAAGGGACAAAACGGCAGGCAGAAAACGAAGACGAAGGGCAGGCAGAGTCAGGCACGGAGAATACAGAAATCCAAAAAACTGCGGGAACAAAACAGGTACGAAAACACTGAGACGAACTGGCAAACAAGACAGGAACAAGCAGGGTAGAAATAGGGCTGGGCTGATGAGGAGATGGGATGCAGGTGGGCAGGCAGGCAGGTGAAGGTAATGGGGCAATCAGGAGGGCGGGGACCAGGCGGGGAGCGGGGCGGGGCTGGAACACAAGGAAAAACAAAAAGCACATGGACAGGGAAAAAACAAAAACACCACAGCTAGGGGGGCGGAGCCCTGACACTGGGTGCCTTCAAAAGAAAGCTGAAAACTCATCTCTTCAAGCTTCATCTCTAGTCTGCCTTCCTCTCTACCTATACTATCTATTCCAATATTCTATTTAGCACTATCAAGCACTCTACACTAGTTTAGCAATTAACTCAGTCTTTTACTGACCTCTTGTAGTACTTTTCAACAACCACTCTTAGCATTGTGATGCAGTTATCTGGAAGTCTGCTGAATGACTTAATGTAATGTAATGCAATGCAAGCGCTACGGAAATGTTTAATCAATCTGGAAATTATAATTTGGCTTGGAATTTGTCTCTGGCACAACACACAGTAAACTCTAATGATAACCTGAACAAGCATCATCTAAAAAAAGTGTTTGCTTGCTAACATGACCGTAAGGACCAAATTATTTACAGAGTTAGGGGAAAACATTCAATTACAAAAAATGGCCTCGTTACTGTTGATATTTCTACAGAATTATACACTTTCTACTGGGCAGGAATTGGGTAATATTATGGGCCAAAAGAAAGTTCAGTTCCACAGAAATCTGTGTTTGGAAGGTCTGTTGTCTGCACTGGAATATGCTGTGGCCAAGTTCATGAATATACACTTACTGCTTCAATCAGGGAAGACAGCACACTTTTCAACACATGGCAGGGAAATGAGCGAGAAGATTTAAAAGGTTTTCAAACCGCTCTCGTGGCATCAATAAATTAACGGACAAAAGATGAAAACCAAAAATATTAACACAAAATATACTATAGCCACAAATACGAATATCCCAACAACAACAAAAAGAGATCATTTTTACACATTGCCACCTTATTTAACAGCATCAAAAAAAAATTGTGAGGAGCAAGGGAAACATCTTGTGACGTCATGACAAACTGCAGAGGCGGGAGGAGGGGACTGAGATGAATGTTCACTCAATCCTTACATAGGCATGGGCCTATGCCCCGTGTCCACTTACATACGCATCTTGAAAAAAGGAGATATTGCTGACATCACGGGAACGAGAATCCCCCAGAAAGGAATGCCTCTCAAGTGCTACCGTGGACAGGCTGGCCGTGTTTACGACGTAACCTCTGCACGCTGGGGGCATCTCTGTCGGCGAGCAGGTCAAAGGCAAGATTCTGGCTGAGAGAATAAACAAGTACATCAAGCATTCTAAGACAGTCGAGACAGCTTCCTGGATCATGTAAAAGAGAGACGGAGAGAGAGGGAGAGGGAGAGAGAATGTGCAGCATTAGCTGCACATGCCAAACAATATTGTCTGGTTCATTCAGACCAGAGTGCCGTAATAGAGGACAGATTGCCGTGGTCTTTACAGAGACATTAAACATCTTGGACTCAAACCCACATTGTTCTGAGCCACAGTCATCCATGCTGTGAGCAGCTTTGAGAAATTAACAATATAGACACATAACATCTGTGGAGTCAATAACAATAGCTATAGCTTTGTTGTGGTAAACAGAAAAAGACAAGAGTCCAAAAGATGAGTAACCCCTATTGGCAAGGAGTGGAAATGCACCTACACCAACTGAGTCATTGCTCCTAATTCTGGTCCTCGTGTACAACAGCTAGTGACCTCTCCAGCTGTTGCTGATACTGAGTGTTTTAGTTGGGCACAGCATTGCTAGGGTTCTCTCTCTCTGACAGCCCTTCTTCCTCCTCATATATTACAACCATAAACACCAGACCACAGCACATCCTATTTATAGAGCTTAATAGACAGTGTAACTATACGTACTGTCGTACATGGTCGAGTTTGCAACTGGTGCGCAGAGCTTTTGATTCACATTTGGCACATTTTCTCTGATATCTAAATGAGCTCGCATGAAAATGCAGGGCTAAATTTTTTCTCATCCTGTACTAATTGATGACGTGGGTACTAGATTTAAGGAGGATGAGTGATAAAAACACAACGTGTAAGTCCTAACTCAAGGCAGTCCGACAAATCCAAACTGTTTACATCTAACTAACACATCGGAGGCCAGACATCAACAGCCTTGACATTTATGCTCTCCTGCGCTGGTTCTTCTGCTTGTGTGAAACCATTTTTTGAATCTCGATCCTCCGTCAAAGCCTTTGTTTGTAGCGGAGTACACATCTGTGGTTCAACAGAAGAGATGTGCTGTCATTTTCTATAAACTGTTGATGGAAAGGGGAAGAACAACATCTAAACATAACTAAAATTACTGTAAATGCCTGGAGAGCAAGCTGACAAGTATCACTTAACAAAGCTCCCCGAATACACTTCTGCTCAGCCGACCTAATTCTTAATTAGCTCCCAAAATCATGTTTATGGTGTTTGTAAGGGAGACCAGAGACCACCGCAGGGTGAAAAAACAAACTTCCCTGGCCCCCTGACCCTCCGAGGAAGAAGGACCAAGGTTTCCATCACCAACACAGAGCTCTGCTCCCAGCAATGTAAGATTCTGACCTTGAACTAAAGAGGCCAAAAACCTACCTTTCAACTGATATTTATCCTGAATGTGTTTCTGTTTGCATATAAATTGATTGCACCTGATGTAAGAGCATTACCTTTGTGTACTTCATATTAGAAATCTTAACTAGGTAAGACTGGCCACATATTTCAATAAATCCTTTTGATGATGGGACTGAGATTGCAGGCTGGTCTTAACTTTCACACCATGGGTACTAAAAACTTTCATGCGAAAAACACAAAAGTTCCAAAGTTCCAGAGTGCTGAGAGAACGGTGTTACCCCTACTCCTGGTGGAACGAAGCCAATTTTTTTCCATTGCTTTGGGTTCATTGTCAGCAGTTGATATGGCCAGGTTAAAAACTGATTCAGTTTTTTTTTTTTTTTTTTTTACTGCTATCATGCTTCCAAGGAATTAGACTTGCATTGGTAACTATTTGGAAAAACTCCGCTCTGGCTTTCAGTAATTATGAATTAGTGAGTAAAGTTCTTAGGGCTTTATATTAATGCTTTCCTGCCATCCTCCCTAGCCATGCTTTTCACTCCAACATTCTTCTGAAATCATATTGCAGTGTACAATACTATGTGTGTTTTAGTTGATTGATAACATCCTGAGAACCGATGAGGCAGACAGATACAGATGGAGATGTTAGAGATGTTAGATGTAATATGGAATTTGTTAACAACAGCACTCTATGGACCTCTTCATCTCACATTTTTATCCCCTGCTACAGCGTACTAATGTCAGAACAAAGACGTTTCATTTATACTGTCTGTGCCTGTGTGTGTATGCATTTTGTGTGTACATGTGCATGTGCACGTGTGTGTGTGATTGACATGTTTGTTGGGTAACGATTTACACTATTTTTATAACTGCACTGTAAATAGATTATAAATAGATTGTTAATCTTTAGTTCAACATGAACACATATTAGCAAATGTGTTACATGGAAAAAGTCATACTTACCAAAAAATAGGCATGAATAAGGCATAAATGTTCAGAAACACCAATCAAAGGAAGTTAAGTTTTTGATGAAAGTTTTTTTTTTTTTTGCTTAGCTTTGTCGTTCTTCTAAGTGCCAAAACCACTACTGTAGACCCGTCTTCCTTCAGTACACTACTCATAACTCATGCTGTGAATATGACATAAACTGACATTTTCACTCATATTTTCTAAGTCCAGTCAGAATTCTTAAATGGACACAACCAGAGATGGGTTGTGTCCATCTCTGGACACAACCCATCTGTTTAAATGTATTTAAAATATGTATTTAATTACTTTTGAGTATTTTTCTAGATGGAAAATAATCAGATGTAATTTGTAACGAAATAATTTGATTGCATTTTGTGTATTTAAAATACTTAAAATACTTAATCAAATATTTCATTTTATTCTCAAATAAGACAAGAACTTACATCACCAGGCTTACTATAGGACTACTAAATATAGCCTTTGACTAATGCAAGTAAATCACGTGACACATCCTGTTGGGTCTAGCGTGCTTGTTGTGAACTTTTTTTTTTCCCCTTATGACCAGTAGCCCAAGGAAAGAAGCTGCTTTGGTGCTCGGTGCAAATTGCCTTTAAGGTAAAGTATGTGGTAGAATATATACTATCAGATATTGTTCACTGAATGTCATTATAGGACAGAAGAATAAGCAATTAGCAAATAGCTGTGCTCTAGAACTTGTGAATTTATGCTGCGTTCAAGACACCTAGGAACTCAGATGTTTCAAGCTGAAAATTTCCCACTTCCAATGTCAAGCGTTCACGCTGTTTATTTGGGGAAAAACAATCATGGACGCCTGTAGGAAAGTCTCCTTTATTTTGTTTGTCGAGGAATATATTAAATATACGTAACAGTAGTACGCTATAGTTTTACGCTTCTTGCTGAACATTTTGAAGAACAGGGGAAGTACATTATATTAGTGCAAATTTAATAAATGTCTATATATAATGTTATATATTGAAATATAAATGTTTAGGCCTATATTAAATATTTTTCTTATAAATCAATGACTTTCTAGAAGTAGGATATTTATCTAGTAAACATATGCAGTAGCTTACAGGCTGTTAGAAATGAATTTCTAACAGCTAAATTTAGGCATTTTTATAGCGGTTAATCTTCATTGTTGTCAGCGAAATAGCTTGCGCCATCCTCTTGAGGATGAGGATAGCATTTTTTTATTAGTATTTTATTAGTATAGTATTTTTTTATTAGTATTTTGTATTTTAGCAAGTATTTGTAATTTGTAGCAAGATACTTTTTGATGTATTTGTGCCCACACACAACCCCGAGTACCTGTTTGCCAGAAAACAAGGTACATTGTTGTTTGTTTGTAATGGAAAAAAGTTGCAGGCAAAGTCATTAAAACCCAGCTTGAGCTCTAATTTGTGTGTCTGTAAGAGTGTGAACACAAAAGACAATTGGCAGAAAACCGACCTGGAGCAACAGCCTGGTCCTGATCCCAAAAAAGGCCATGGCTAATTGGAGCCAGATCTGCACTCCAATTACTACAACTGAGGAGGATTGACAGTAGCATAAATCTTATTTCGCCATTTTGTCTCCAGATGGAGGATATTAACACATAATCTACTGAGCTAGTCTCCGCGCAGAGCTTTGTAGGGAGTCTCACAAGAAGAGAGCAGCAAGGGTTTACTGTAGGTACATGGGCCGCTGCCATGGTACCAGGTCCACATGTGCAAAAACAGCTGAACACTCTGCTTTGCAGAAGGTCCAACACAGCTGGTGGCAGAGGGAGGTGATGATGTTCCTTAGAATTTCTCTGGAACTGTTGGCGTCTGTCTCGTGTTTTCTATTGTGGTGACCCAGTTTTCCAACAAACCGTGTTGATGTCTTCTGGGGGAGGGAAGCACGGAACAGGACCCAACCAGGCCTGGTGCTATGGGGGTGCTTAGGGGTGTATTGCACCCCCAGACGGACCTCAGTGCACCCCCCGTTGTCTCCTTATATCCTGCTGTCTATATAGTATTTCTGACTTTTTGTGCACCCCTGTGGATTTCAATTTCATCCCTCTGTATTTTCTTCTGGCGCTGTGCCTGGACCCAACAATCACTCTCAAGAATGCTCCCCTTAAATATAAGTACATTTGAGCAAAAATGGATAGGACATGGAGGCCAAAGCCGCCATATAATGTTTGCTAGCTTTATGTTTGGTATGATAATATCATATATATTATAGCCCTTATGCTGTATGTATTGTTTTGCATCTACATGTCAACCTAGGCAAACATTTGTGATCTCACCACATTTCTGATGTTTAGCAGTGATGCTTGTTCATGTGCAGTTAGGTCGTGTCTTCTTTATTAGATGCACTGTCTAAGTCGCTCTGGATAATAGTGTCTGCCAAATGACAATAATGTAATTTATGTAATCTATCAGGGCCGTAGTTAACATATTAAAAGTGGGGAAGGACACAATATTATAGATCGTGCAGGGGTTTACTAATAGCTGTTACATTTAATGAAATTACACTGACAATAACATTTGATTGCATTGAGTTGCATTTAAAGGTTACCAACAGAAATAAGTTCCACCACCAAAGCGCTATAATTAAAGCATTAAAAGGAAGCCGCTGCTGCAAAATACCACCAGACTTCATTGTGCGTGATCATAGCTATTGTGTTATGCATCCCCAACAGTCTGGATATGCTAATCTCCTTGGATCCTGACTCAAATAGATTCCTCACCTTTGAGCTAGAGGAATAACTTCCTGCTGTTCCTGCCTTGATGCTAGAGACGTCCCTACCTGCCTTTTCACCTTTAGCAACGATGGCAAAGAAACCAGCAGTGCATTCTATACACTCCTGTAGATTCTTCAATATAGCTCTGACCGCACGTTGATAAGGTGTAAAATAATAATATAAAACCTGACGGTTGTCAAAATTCAAAAAAGTTCAAAAATGTCATTGGCTATTTCTTTAAACATCAGATGGTTGTTTCCTTCACAAAGTGAACCAGCTTTACAACATAATTTGATCAGCCAAAATAACACGTGATTAACGTCAGCTAACTAGCCTAATACTATTTCATGTGGATGCTGGAGGATACAATCAACTGTTCTGTGAAAAGGATACTGAACTTTTACCATGGCAAACTTGATGAAAGTAAATTTGCTAGTTAGCCAACATTAACTTACTCACATTTTAGCCATTTTAAACTTTTAGTCAACAGAACTATAAACAATAGCATTAAACAGTGTTACTGTAATGTTCTAAGGATGCTGAAGCACTTAAAAGAGTTTGTTTTGGGTGATTACCAAGTTTCTTTACTGCAACCAGATTTCATTTGCTGCAGCTGCTGGGGAGAACATCCCTGCGCATGGGAAAGTACCGAATATATCTCTGCAACATACTGCAAACCTGTATCTGCAAGCAAGATAGTTAACCAAAGCTGCTTCATAAAATACAATGCAATGAGGATCACTAAAGAGGACCACCCCAGCTTTCACTGTACACATGCAGTGGTTTATGTTTCTTCCCTGATGATGCTACTGGACTGTTCCATTGGAGTGCTGATCTTCCCCCGCATGGCCTCCTTGCACATGGACAAATATTACTTAAGGATGAACTAAGCATAGAAACAATGACATATAAAGTGTTTTACACATTTACATCTGAAAGAACCTCCTCCTCATTCTTCTCGTGCTTTCCCTGTTTTCTTTTTTGTTCCAGCGTCTGCTTGCAATTGATGCAAAAATGGCAGTAATCCAAATCGCCTTTTAAATCCAGACAAACAGGACTAATTGCTGTAAACAGCAGAGATTGATTTCCTTTACTGTGGGGCACAGCCCTGCTCTGTTATGAACCCGTTGCTCCCTCCCACTCCCACTCCTGTTCCAGCTTCACAGGGAAGACCAAGGCAGACCCCTAGCGGTATGGAGTTACAGTGCAGGGCAGTGAGATGCTGTTATTTTTGGTACAAGCTTCTCTACCGGCGACCGTCCATAGTATTATTATCTATGAATTAGAAGCCATAAATTTCATAAAATTCCAGGTACATGCATGCATGTATTTGTGCACATGCTGAAACACGTGTATACACAATGCACACACGCACACACACACACACACACGCACACACACACACACACACACACACACACAAACACACACATTCACATGCTACAGAGGAGTACAGAAAGCTGCTGTGAAATACATTTTGATGAGTCCTGCCTTCATGTACAGATATGAGCTGAATTAATGCTAAAAATAACAAAGACAAAACAGAGGAAGTCAATGTTTATCTGGGAATCTATCTCCTATGTCAAAACAACAACAGAACTATGAACAATAGCATTAAGCAGTGTTACTGTAATGTTCTAAGGATGCTGAAGCACTTAAAAGAGTTTGTTTTGGGTGATTACCAAGTTTCTTTATTGCAACCAGATTCCATCTGCTGCAGCTGCTGAAGAGAACATCCCTGCACATGGGAAAGTAACCGAACATCTCATTTCTCAAGAGCTGAAACACAGCCGCAGGCAGAGGGAAGTAGTGTTCCCAAGAACTTCCATGGAACAGTTGGCAAACCAGACGACTTGTTTTGGAAAATATACTGTTTTCACAGCACGCTGATGCAGAATGCCTGCCGGCAGATGGACCATCCTCCAACACAAGGGGCGAAAATGACCGAGGCTGCCAAACCCTCTCTATGCTATGCACAGCAGTGACGCTTACAGCTGTTGCAGGTAGTGGTATTCCTGTGCATACAGTAGTAAAGTGTGTACCCATCTGCATTTGAATGCCCTGAGTGCAATTCTGGTGCCAGCTTACCTGTGTTTAACTGTTTATTGACTTTCAGAACCAGTGAACGTGGAGGAGCTGAGTTAAGACAGACAATATTGCTGTATAATACTATAATACAATAATACTGCTCTTGGTTTCAGTCTGCCAGTCCTGACCACTAGAAAAGGTTCTCAGTTTAAAAATGATCCAAAGCAGTGTTTGAAGATTGTCCTCTAGTGGTGGTGGTGTAGCTAACCAGAGATATAAGGGAGATGCCATCTCCCTTGACAACTACTAATGACTGTGATTTAGGTTTTGACAGAGAGCACTTGAGCTGGAAATAGTCTCAATGCACAAAACCTGTACTGCCAGATACTTACTTTCCATTGTTGGTTGCCCTCCTCTGGGATGTGAATTTAAGGACATGCTGTACCGGGACGATGCTGCACGTGGATAACAAAGAGGGAGAGAAGGCCTCCAGTGTTGCGGTATACCAGGCTTCCCATCTGATAGCAGTGCCACAGCTATTTCATCACTGCTCTGCTCCTATCTTTTTCCTGAGGTACTGGAGTGCGGTTCTGAAGCAGGTTTATGCCATTGTAACCGGTGGGCTCTACACTGCGTGGTGTATAGATGTTAACGGGGGTCAGCGAGCGAGCGAGTTTCGAACCGAGGTTTTCGCTGCCCGCTGCCAACCCCTTAAGACCAGCGTCGTTGCCAGTTGAGCTAAAGGCAAATTGCCCCAAGCCTGTCGGCAACAACACTAGTTAGCCAGGTCTTGGGGAGTGACGTAGCCGCTGAAACCGCTCGGCTATCTGCTACCCGCTACCTAAGGCTTCACGCAGGACTCACATGAGCTATTCATTTCAGCTCTAATTTCTTTTGTCCTGCCATTAGAGGGTGACCTTACCCGATCTGTAACAGACATTCATGTCCATATTGTTCTACAAGTCTAATACCTGGCTAATTGTTACAGCTGGGCATTTTAACTCCACTACCTTTAACATTAGCAATGCCACTAACATTACCTTGGCGCTCCTATTGAACAGAAAGGCTTCACTAACAACCTACTTGAACGTTGCTTGACTTTTAACAAATATCTTCTATACAAATAGTGGTACTATTAGTGGTACAAATAGTGGGTTTCATTTCATTTTTTTGGATGGAACTTCTAACAACATACTATGGAATTTCAAGAGCCGGATTTATGAAAGCATTTTATACAGTTCTTTTAAAGCAGATGGCAGTGCAACAAATGGCTTCATAGCAGGAGCAATTTCTCCTTCGAATGTTTCTCATTGTGTTTCAGAGACAAGAAGAGGCTGACACCATGATGGTATCTCAAGAGATTTGACCTGTGAAAAATTGGATAAGATACAGGAAGTAAGAGCTTATTAAAATGAGCCCAACATCAGTTGCAATAGATCGACTGTCTTCTGATAATGGGACATAATGATGCAGTGTGGTAGTTAATGAGGTCAGCCTGTGGTCAGGAAAGTTGCAGGCTCAAAAATACAATGCAATGTGAGCCGTCTGGATTAGAGGAATGGGATGTGAATGGGAGCAGGAGTGGAAAAGTCACATTCTACCTGCTTGTTATGGGTGAAGGTCGTGACCCTCATTGAATGTTATGTGGGGGTACCACGCCTAGGCCTACCCCACCCCTGGATCTTCCTCATTTTATGTTTCCCAGCAGAGACCGCCCATGGGCAAGAAATAGGAAGAAAGGACCAGAATTTGTCTTTAAACTTTGCAAACATTGAACAGGAATGTATTAGATCAGCATTTTATCAAACTGATCATTTAAATCAGCTGTGTTGGAGCAGGCAGAGATCTAAAACATGCAGGACACGGGGTCCTCCAGGAGAGGTTTGGGAAACGTTATATTAGATCATATTATTGTCAGGTTATCTATGGTCATATCATTAATGATTTATGATTTTGACTATAACAAAACAAATGGAGATCAATTTTGTCTAAATATAGCACCTATTGAACATGAGTGTAAAGTGGACATATCCGAGTATTTTTAAGCCTTAAGACCTTTTTGATTTCTGCTGTCTTTACATTGTTACGAGCTTTTCTGACAGACTGCTTTTTCAGCTAACATTGGCTTTTTCCTCTTGCACCTTTCATAGTCAGTTCTTAACATGTAATTTAGTTAACATGTAACTAAATTAACATCACCAGAAAAGCAAAATTTCATGCAGGGGCACAGAGCACACAGAAAGAGGAAAAACACAGCAGATTCATTTTTTAGATACATGCATGAGATGGTTACAAAGGAGCCAGCTGCTGACAGGAGACACTAAAACCTGCCCAAAACAATAATTGAAAAATTAGGAAAAGCACTCAGAAAACGTGTTCATAACTCTTACCAGTTTAAAGGTAGTTTCTCATCCTCCTCTCTCTCTCTTGCTCAGAAGACACCTCTGCTTCGGATGTGTTTAGTGACAGAAGATTTTGCGAGCTGCTGCTGAGACAACATTGGAAAGGTGAGAAAAAAAAACATCCTGACAGGAATCCAACAAGCCCGCCACTCACCTCAGGTGCTGGCTGCGTGTCCCTTCAACTGGTGGCACGTATTTGAAGCAACAAAATCAATTACTGCGGGTGACTGAATGAGACAGACAAGACTCCTCATTTCCTCATCTTTTTTATGTAACAGTTTCTTTTTCACACATTTACAGATGTAAACAAAACAAGTCTGCTTTTTTTTTTTTTCACTGTCTCAGTGGAAACCGACTCGCAGGTTGCTTTTTGGCTCGACACTGAAGGATAACTGGCGGTGGGACTTCTCAACACTGGCAGGCCGTCGCATGTTGATGATGCAAGAGGTTCCAGGACAATGACCATCGGGGAGCGTCGAGCAGTTGAAAGCTTCAATCGCCGTTGACGCTATGAGCGTCTTCAACGCGTGACTAAAATTCATGAGCAGATCATTCAGGTAAACCACTCAAAATCGCTGCTTTCATACAGCATGGGCCCTTCACTGTTTGTCTCCCATAATGCTTTGCCACAGTTCATCGGTAGTGCTTGAAGCAAAGCCACAGGGAAAGGAAACTGCTGATCTGCAGCAAAAGTAGCGACCATGTGCTCCTGGAAGCCCTTGGAGAGAGATGGGAAGCCATGCCAGTTTTCACAGCAGGGTAAAAGGGTTAGATAAAGGGTGTTATGTGCAGGAGGCTTGCTGGTGAAATTAAAGGTATCACGCCTTCATCACAAATGCAAGCTTCATGTGAGACCATCACTAAGGAAAAAGCAGAGGAATCTGAGCCCATTTCTGATAAAAAAAAAAAAAAAGTCAATTACTGTGGTGTTCTGACCTGTCTTCTACCAGACTTTCTGTGTTGCTATATCTGAAGCACAATCTGAATTTCTTACCTTTGCTCATCTTCTTCTTCCAGCATTCGTGTGAATACTATACAATTTCAGAATGCCCTCAGACACCAATTACTGCAGGCTGAGGAGACTCAGCCAAGTGCTTCAGCTGCCCTGCGAATTATAAAAAAAAAATCCACACACTGAATGCCGGCTTGCGTTGAATGACCATGCTGCACTCACAGAGAATGAAAAAAAAAAAAAACCCATGTGGAGAGTTTTGCATTTAAACCTCAACCACATTGACCCCCCAAATCAGATTTATACTCAGTGCGCTCATGAAATATTTAGCTAGACTGGAGAACTGGTTGGAGTGAAACTTGATGGATTATGGGCGAACTCTATTATCTTTTCTGTTTGACTTGCATGATGTGGATGTGTCTCTGGGAGAGGGAACATCAAAAGGTAACCCTTTTCTCAAGGAGTGTGCTGCATGTGATAATGATTCTCTGAACTGTCCCCATGGCAATATTTTGTATACATATTAAACAAAAATAAATAAACGAATTTCGGCGTTGTCACTGTTGAGATTTTTGATGCAGTTTTCCCTGTTACCTTTGATTTCAGGTTCTCTCTGAGATGTTGCCAAAAAAGGCTCTAGCTGAGCTGAGAGAGTGTGAAAAACAAGCGAGAAATTAATTCATACTGAACTCTCCACGACCTCCCCCTCTCCTTGTCGGCTGTTATTCTGTCTGCTGCAGTTCTGTATCAGCGTTCTATGGCTTGAATTATTCAGCCGGTGGCCAAACGGTTACCTGACTTCTCTCTGCAAGACAGAGTTACTCCTTGGAAGTGCAGGTGGCAGTCTGTGGAGGAGCACTCTAGAACACTGGCCCGCAGACATTCTGGAAGACTCTGGCCAGTATGTAGGGCCACCATCTTTCTCTGAATCCATTTTCTACAGCTACTTTTTCAGGGACTCAAATAACCTGCTTACTTACATAAATATTAATTAAATACTTATATCAATGTAAATTCTTATAAATATGTATATAATATAATATTTGCAACTAGACTATGTTGTATGCTTCTCACTGTAAGCCAGAGAAAACTTCCAGAGAAAAAATCTTGTGGACTGCCTGCAATGAGGAGGCTAATTTGCACTGGTCGCCTGATGCGCTTTGTGACCTCAGTGCAGGTAAAGGTAACGCTGCTGAGATGCAGATGTGAGTCATTCAGTTTTATCATTCCTGCATGGAGTCACCCACTGGGATGCCAGCCCTCAGCTGGTGAGTCTGCGGAGTCAGTGCCCTTGAGAGAAATCTGCATATTTTCATCTAGACAATGGTTTAAAAATGCAATACTACTGCTATCAGACAAAAATGGTGGGTAGATCCTCAGCTATTTCTTACCAGGAGAGTGTGAAAATAAACTGATATCTACAATAAACTCTAAAATAAAAAAAGACAGAAAGCACATACAGAACCAGTCAAAAGTTTTGACTCGCCTGATTAAGATAACAGGAAACATGCATTCAAAGATATTTTGATCTAAAGACTTAAAGGCTTAAATACTTTTTGTTTAAATTTGTTTCTTTGAAGAATCCAAAATATGAGATACATCCTATTGCAACTACCTAAAGCTGAAATTTTAGTTCAGACCGTCATCTTTAAATAGATCATTTCTACAGAAGGGAAGATGGGCTGTGGACACGCATGAGGAATTATCTGTTTATGATCGCATTGTCTGCAGGGGGAAAAAGCAGGGAATGTTATTAATAAGGATCCTGACGTGCGGTCCGACGGAGGAGGCAGCTGTCTGACTGTCAGGGCTTTGATTCCTGTCTCCTGCACTGAGCCCGGCTGGGGAAGCTACCTAAGGTGTGCAGTGCAAAGTGAATTCAGGGAAGGACAGCTCACTACGAGGACCTGCAATTTGGAAAAAAGCAGAGCTTATTTTTTTACCTGCTACAGAAGGTGTATAACATGCGCTTTCATTGCCTCACATTATTGTTGGACCAAAACACACAAACCCAGACACACATGGACAAGCACAACCACACACACACACACACACACACACACACGGACACAGACATGCATTTACGCATACACGTACACACACGTACACATTTACAGAGACATGGAAATAATGCCTCAAAGGTTTAGAAAGTTATGACTAAAAGTTATGCAGCCTTAAATTCATTTTAATTTTTTTCAGTCTCGCTATGGCTTTCCACTTTGTGGTTGGATAGAACAGATACCAAAATGCTTATAAATTATCCTCAAATACTCTACTATGTGATTTGTTGGAAGGCTCTGAAAATACTCTCTCAGTGTAGCAAATCTAAAAGGGTAAAGTGATGGCTCTTTGGCTGGAAAGAACAGTACATTTGTTGTGCATAAGGTCTCAGACAGCCACCAGACAGTGTAAAATCTCTACAGCAAGCAAAACAGAGATCCTTCAAACACATGGCAATAGAGCAGCCAATATACAGTACACAGTAAGAAGAGGGCCACAGGGGAGAAATTGAATCATTTCATTCTTAAAGTTCAAGTTTCATCCGAATTACTACATTTGAACCCCTGAATCTTTGTTCTGTGCTTTTTTATTCTTAGAAACGAGTGCAGGCATCTTAACTCAATGGGAGCTGGCAACCTCAAATGTGTCAGCTCCTTTTAACAAGTTGGCACCAAAAGCACTGTGAAAAATCACTTCACAAAAAAAAAAAAATACTTCAGTTACAGCAATTTAAAAAATTGTATAAATCGCCTTTTTTATCTCATGTGCTTTCCTCAGCCCTCCCGTCACCCAAGCCCATTGCATCTGATTTCCCAGGGTGGCATGGCATCCCATCTTTCTCATTCAAAAGAGGTTGGGGGGGGCTTTGTGCATGTTCCTTGACAAAACCGAATCACATTAATAATAAGGCCTCGGGACAGACTCCTCAGACTGTAGTTACTCTCATGACCAGCTCACGGCTGCTGTTGCCGGGTTGGCTGCGGGGCTCCTGCGGCCTCAGGTGGCTCAGCAGGTGAAGGAAGGTGTACGTACAGTGGTGGTCCGGCAGGGAGAGCCCGTTGCTCTGCTCGGAAGAGTCCTGAGTCACCAGGCTGGCGACCGCGGTGGCGGTTGCTGTCGCCGTGGGCGTCGTCGTGGCGACGGGGGCCACGGCGGCCGCCATGAGGGAGGAGGTGGAGTCAGAGGCCGCCCCCCCGGTGTGTCCGTTGCCCCGCTGCGCGGGCAGCGTGAGGGTCCTGCCGGCGGCGCCTGTCTTCAGGTCCTCGCTGTCCTTCACCTTGTCGTAGTTCAGCACCTTCCACTGCTGGTTGACGGCCTGCCAGCGGTTGAAGATGCGGAAGACCGAAGGACCTTCGTGGACGATGAGAGCTGGGGAGACATGTGGTGACAAAGCCGTCAGTCAGTCACACAGCGGCAGGCCAGTACAGCACAGAGATGCAGGGGCAGCAGTGTAGCCTAGTGGTAAGGAACAGGGCTCATAACCAAAAGGTTGCTGGTTCAATTCCCTGCCAGGGCACTACTGCTGTACCCTTGGGCCAGGTACTTAACCAGAGAATATTATTTTCATTTTGTATCCTCCAACTGTCCCAACAATTTAGCAAACTAATGCTCAAAAAGTGTAGCCCAAACGGTTGCACCCTGTACTATCTGTCGGGGGATGTAATGTTATGACAACCTGATATCCTCTGATATGCTCTTTAATGTAGCAAACTGATAACACCGCCAGATCTCAGAATTAGACATTTGTTGTGTTACAAAACGATATACTTTTGTGTGAAGCTGTTCTCCACGTCAACATACTGACATTCTTGAAAAACAGAAACATGCAAGATTGGAACAAAACCTTGGAGATTTGAAACAACAGCACCATGCCACTCCACCTACATTGTTACATAATTATATTATACAACATGGTATGAAACAACAATGTTATTGTATAACATTTATTATTATATAATTCTATATGAATAGGAATATTGGATTGTAGGAATAGTGAAGCAGTGAACAGTAAGAGGTTTGAGGAAGAGCATGTTGGAGCAGTAAGCAGCGATGTTGTGAAAGGTTGTAGGTGCAAATATTGCATTTTGCTGTTGTGGTTGTTTAGAACGACAGTATATTAACATTAATACATAGCACTGTGAACCTCAGCATGTTGTTTGACAGATCCTGGACAATAATGTGTAATCTTGACATCTGGCAGTAATATCAGTTGACAATGTGCGCACGGTCAGATGTGTATTTCCCTGTTGTTGAGATGAAACGCACTGTAAAACTACGAGGCGTGTCGGCTTCTGACACTCAGATCCACTCAGCTATGCGGGTTTGCGAGTGGCACAGCCTTGGATTTCGACAGCATACATATTCGCAGCCAGTGAGGTTTTCATTTTCAGATCAGCCTCATTTCCATCAGAAACACGGTGGATTGATTTCTCCTGCAGAAACCAACCGGGGGACGCTGGAAATCCGAACAAAAGGTTGAGAAAAACGCCGTGGGTGCTCGTCGTTAGAGCTGCAAATTCGTGTGAAGGTAGATCAAACACTGGCATGTCTTCCCCCAAACACCCCCCCCCCCTCTCTGTACAGAATCAAACCCCTCCCTACACACCCTTCCTGTCTCATTAGTGCCCCGGTGCTGCTGTCTGTACCTCCACGTAACTTCACGCCCCACACCTGACTGAGAGCTAATTAGGGTAATAAAAAGCCAAGTCAGCAGATCATTTACATCTGGAGATTTCACAGTTTTCATCTGAGCCTTCTGGGATGTATCGATATGGAGAGACCCCCACCATCCACCCTCTCTCTTGCTCTCCCTGTGCCTTTCCCCTACCGACCAGAGAAGGAAAAATGAACCGGTCCTCTCTCTTGTGTCTGCAAGGTGACAAGTTAATCTGTGCAAAGTACAGAGTTAATGACCCCTACAATCAGTTGGCCTCTCACAATGGAGACCATAAATCTCCTCTGTCTATCACTGACTGCTTAAAAAGGTTTAATTTCTGGCAGTGCTGCTCCTTAGTACTCTTCCCAGCCATGCCTCCTTTATGCTACATACAAATTTTCATTCATGTCCTTTTATTCTGCTGGTTCATCTACCTGCTCAATCTGGTTGTTTAAGGAGCATGACACACATAACACAGAGATGATGGTGATATCTCTCTAGAACATATTGATTAACTCATATGTAGCATGCACAGAAAAAAATTAGTACATGAATCAGGTCAATCAGCAGCACAACTGAAAAAAGCCTGTTGACAGTAAAGCATGTTTCTCAAATTGAAACCACCCTGTATAACAAACTATCATTCAATGTTTCTAAGCAACCATCATACATATATATATATATTTTTTTATCAAGTCATCTAGCATGCGTTATACATATCACTTCACCGTCAGTTAAGAAAATGTTCCCTTTTTCCACCTTCAAAAAGACTACAAAAAATAACACACATTTCAGGAGCCATTAAAGCTTTTGAGTGACATTTAACAAGAGGGCTGCAGCATCCCAGTGAAACTTTTATGCTAGATCTCTATTATGCTTTTATAAGCCTCCGTAATGGCATGGTGCATGCCTTTCTGCACAGCAACAATTTCACAGCACTGTGCAGTGCGAAAGCCTCTTCCAAAAGGCATATTTCTTTCTGTGATGGTTATTTTTCATGGAATTTTGTCTCCATTTTGCTCTTATTCAGGCCCTTGCTATGAAAGAAAAGTAGCACTGTTATAAAGCCAGACATGTACTTTATATTAATGTTGTTTTGCATGCTTTTTCTGTCTTTAATCAGGAAGAAATCTTTACTAGCAGCTGACTTCCTTCACAGTTCCAATTACCATTTAATCTCTAAGGAGCTGTTTTCTATTAATAAAAAGACATTAACCGACGTTATCCCCAGATATGCGGTCATAGCATATGACTGAATATTTACTTCATCAAATTGAGCTCATATAATTAAATGGTGAATCCATAGGGGGAGCCTCATTATGCGAATTTCCAGATTACCCGGTTCTTCATATCTCTGTGGTGGTAAATAAAGGAGTAACTTGATTTACTTTTGCATTTAAAACGGCATCTGTGTGTACTCTGCCCTATACTATTCTGGGAAACTTTCCCAGTGTACCAATGATGCCCTGACCCAAGAGAGGAGACACCATTCAGTCAGAAAACTCTAATTACAAGTCTGATGCTATAAAGACAACTTTTTTAATAGACTGTAAAAGAATTATGGTTTTAGCATCGTCCTCCAGAGGACTCTCTCTGAAGCTGGACAAGCAGTTTGGTGAAGCCTAAACGAATTTGCTTTGCCTTTCACTGAAAAATGAGATGAACGGGGTGATACAACACAGGTGATTTTTAAGATCCCTCTCGGAGGCAGTGCTGCGTTTGCCCTCGTCGTGCCGTGGTCGAAATTGCACGATCAAAAAGATAGCAGCCAGGAAGCAGTGTGCAGTTACATAACTGAAGCAGTCTCAGTTTAGAATAAATTTCACAGCTTACCAAAAATGTGTTCATTCTTTTCCGATTATGGTCATTTCACAGTTTTTCTAGCCCATGTGCAATCGTTAAAAAAAGATGGTCAGATCTGTACCCCCTTGCTATTCAATGTAAATACTGAAACAACATGTGAAAATGTGAATGTATGTTCCAGTACATTGTGTTTGCTTGTTTTTTACAGCTGGTTACTTTCTGTTGGACTAGCAGAGCTGATGAGTAATGTGGAACAGTGAAGAAAAATATTAATAAATATTATATAATTCTCTCTACTGCCAAAGATTCCAATGGGGCCACTTCTCAGGCTTTTCCTTCAAACCATTTGAATGTCCCTGTAGAGAGAGAGAGAGAACCCTACAGTAACTGATGCTCAAGGAAACCTGCCATTATCAGAACACCCAAGGCCACAGCCATCATGGCCAGAGCCTGGGCCAGCCAGACCAGACCAATCAAGTTCAGATACAGTCCAAATTGTCAGGGTTTTGCATGACCAACAGAGAACCTAATGAGTTCCAGTCAGGGTTCCTGGCTGCTGCTTCCTGGGCTGACCGGAGGGTCTCTATTTTCTGTCTGTTCCATGTCTGTTTAAGCCCTGCCCTTCGTCTACCTTGTCGCTCAGTCCTGAGTTGCCGTGCTTTGTGTGTGCACTCTTGTACTAAGCCTGCTTTTTCCTTGAACCAAACCTTTCTTGTAACACAAACAGGCCCAGAGCAAGTCCAAGCAAGGCCGGAGCCAGTCCTAACGCAGCCTGGGCACGCACTCACCGATGCAGACCACGTCCATGAAGCCGTACATGCC